>NW_021941373.1:1958590-2148738 GCF_902148845.1 Salarias fasciatus | reverse complement strand
CAAGATTTGTAAAATATTGTTTTGTTTCTGTGCTGTATATGTTGGTTGTTCTATATGTAGCAGCTGGTTAGCGAGAAGCCGCATTTGTAGATCAGCCCCGAGGAGAGCAAGCCTGTTTATGGAAGTTTGATAATGTATGTTTGTCAATTTTATAATTACATTTAAGTAAAAAATTGAATTCCACATTTTAATATTTTCTCTTATGAGGCCACATAACCAATTCATTTTGAAGATATTATTCATATCATTAATAGATATAGATAGATAGATACTTCATTAATCTCCAACGAGAAATTCACAGTTCCAGCAGCATGAAAGGTAAGAAAAAAAAAAAAAAAAACCCAAAACATGAGAGCCTGCAAGTTACAAATCAGATTATAAAAAGCAAAAATCATCATCCCTGGTGGATTCTAACCACCAACCTTTCAGGTTGGCAGCCAAACACACTAACCACTTGCGCCACAGAGACCACATACAATGTGTCCTTGTTATGAGTTAATTTCATACTCTTCTGTTCACATGTGGTTGGAATACTCTTTTTCTATGACTGTAATATGAATAAGTTGTTGTCACCATTTTGTGTTATTTTCTTTGATCATTCTAAGTTAACAACCTGTATAACCTCTTTGTGTGAATTGCTGTGGGCCAGTCGCAGAAGTGAGGTACTTTCCGCACATGCGCAGTACAAACCAGGTCTGGGGACTGATCAGGTACTGACACATAGTGATGGGACAAATGAACTGAGGCATTGAGGCGTGTCTCGAGTCAAAGTGGGCGTGTCAGATGAAGCGTCGCTTCGAGGCTTGGGTCGCTTCCGACAAAGTCACGTGACCGATGACAACCGAGGCCTCGGTTTGTGCAGATCACGTGATTGTTTCGTTAAACGTATCGCTGTCCCATGAAAACGTTTCGAAGTCTCGAGCCACACTATGGGTGTTGTTGGTGTTTGTGGAGAGAGGAGTGAGAGTGAGTTGTGGAGAAAGTCAGAGCGAGCTGCAGTTAGTATTATCCAGTAAGTATTATTAGTTAGTATTATTCAGTGTGAAATAGCATAAGCTGGAGGAGTAGGAGAAGTGTAGGAAGAGCAGCAGTTTAAATTATTTCTCAACTGCAGTGCTTTGATATGAGACATTATATATATTTTTTCTTCATCAGGCTCTCTGCCTGATAAAGGTCTCAAAGACCAAAAGCTTGCAGCTTCAGTAAAGCCTTTTTTGCACAGACCTCAAGTGTGCGGATTTTTTCTTTTGTACTAGAAGTCACCACCAAGTCCTGCACTTTCCAACAGATGAGCAGTGACCCTTCACCCCTTTATTCATGGGTTGTGTAAAAATGATGGATGTTTGTGTGTGTCAATTTTACCATTGTAAATCTCACTCCTGTATTTGGTGTCTGCACCTTCTGCCACCTTCATCAGTCACATGTGAACTAGACACTACTTTGACATGTGTATGTAAAGAAGCCATTGGGAGCCACAGTTCTACAGCAGGGCCTGCAAAGCATGTGTTAGTTTCTGTTACCTATTCTGAAAAGCAACATGTGTACGTGAAATATGTAGAAAGTTGAATATATTATTAATAAAATGAGCTGTAACTATACACTGATGTTGGGTAATGATTAGCTAATTCATGTGATGTGCATATATATATATAGATTTATATATATGGTGGTGTGTGTGTGTGTGTGTGTGTGTGTGGTGTGTGTGTGTGTATAGCACAAATACTCTCACAGATGAAGCAAGGAAGAAAGAGGAAGTCTTCACTCGTGTGGGAGTATTTTGAGTTGACAAATCATGATAAGGTTTGTGAAAACTCGTAATATATTGGGTACCAGCCAAATATTGACATCAGTCCTAATATGTATGATTTTATTAAGGTGAGGTGTTCCAAGGAGCTGGAGAAATATTGTCCCAAAAAAAGAAACCACCTAAATCCCAGCTCTGTGGAAAAAAATTCATATTTTGAATAATATCAAATAAAATACTGTCCCTACTTCAGTTTTGCAATGTTACCAGAAGCACAGTCACAAACAAAAACAAGCACAAACACATTTATTTAGTCGCCTTTATTACAATTAAAAGTATTTAAAACACATTACAGAAAACCAGAACCTGACCTCAATCAAGCAGTCAAACTGCAGATCTCAGATCTCTCCCCATTTGTTTCCACTTCCCTCTCTATCTCTGCTGCAGGGAGAAACAGACACCATATTAAGTATATTACATGTTTATTGGCATTATCATTTAAACACAATTCAAAGCTTCACGTAGCAAAGCCAGTGTGTCATTATAGCCACTCTGCCTGTTTTACTTTTATTTGTCCACTTGATGGCGCAGTGGAGCAAATTAAGCACCATGAAGCTTTGACCATGAATGAATCAATTGGAAACCCTCAATGCTTCATGGAGCTTCATCTCGCCATCACTACTGACACACACACCCTGCAGACAGAACCTTCTGGAAGAAACGCCTCTCCTGACGAACGCCCTGCAACAGCCCAGCAACAGCCCAGCAACTCCAATCAGTGACAGCATAGAGGACCCGCTGCTCATTGATTGGCTCCTCCTCAGTATAAAACCGCGGACCACAACCCTCGCCAACGCCCTCGGTACAGAGGATTACAGAGGTAAGCTTGTGGCCGTCTTGTCCTCCTGCTAGCTTAGCATAGGGTGATTCTGCACTATATCCTATAAATATTATGCTCCAGCTGAATCTCAATGCTCAGGGTAACAGGAGAAATGCATCATGAAGGCTGAAGTGGAAAAATGAGGTCGCTATTCAAAGGCTAGCTAGCCGTTAGCGAGATAGCTAGCTATTAGACAATTGATGCTATTTAGTGGTTTGCAACTATTTAACTATCATGTTGCTTTATTTTTAAGTACCGCTGTTATTGTTTATTGGATACTGAATGCTGAAAATGTTGCTGTGACAGATAAAATAGCTGTTTTGCCTCATAGTGTGGTTAAACTGGAGCTTTTCCCAGAGATAGTGTCATAAACTCTGCTGGCTTTAGCGGACTGTAGTTTGTGCTGTGCTGTTCGGTTTGTGCTCTGAATGAATGGGAATGCTGAAGGTACCAGCAGAAAACATATTCTTGATGCTGATGTGAGGAAACAATGTTTAAACCAGACGTAGGATAGCTTTGCACCTCTTGTATTTGCTTTGGTCATGTTAAAGCTGCTATAAGAGCTTTGGGATGTTTTAATTTGCATCTATGTAGAACGTTGTCTTAGTAAAATGGTGCTGTGATATCTCTTCTACCTCATTGTGTTTCTGTAAAATAGTGTGGTTAAACAGGAGCTTTGCTATCAGTGTTTTAGTGTTTTAAAATGGTGCTGTGTGCACTTTGACAGGATTTTTGATGTTTAAATTAATGAACTGGTTTGTTCCATCATGTTAGAATCAGTTCTATCAGTCATTTAGGACATCGTGATGAGTACAATATGGTTTATATAAGGCATGTGGCATGATTAAATGTTTAGGTGCTTTCATTCAGTATCCATTGTCTGATCTTTACCACTGTTGTGTTTTAAAATAGTTGTTTCAGTTTCTGAGTCAGCACTGACAGTAGATTTTTTTTCTCTGATTAAAAAAATTAATTGTGAGGACATTGGATGTGTTGTGTATACATGTTTATCTGCTCATATTGGTGATAACCGTTTTACAGCCGTGGTTTCAGACAAGTGACAGTGTTTGAGGTTTTTTTTTCTTTTAAGATTTTCACTATGCTGTAAGTGTCCTAGTCCTTGTAAAATGATGCTGTGATGGCATCTCTTTTGTGCCTGGATGTGTTTCATTTTAATAGTTTGTTTAAATGGGAGATGTAAATCATATTTCTTTGTCAAATTGTGGCAGTGAGGATATGAAATCGTGTTCAATCACACTGAAGTGTTGAAGTATGTTCCTCTGTCAACTCCTCCAGCTTTTGCATTTGACTACAGCAGCCACTATGCTGTATTTATCGCTGTCATATCTCGCTACGTCATATGTATGTTGAGCTTTACTTTATACTGTGGTCAACATTTGTCTTTGTAAAATAGTGCTCTGACAGATGAAATATATCTTGTACCTTGTAATGTTTGCTTAAAAAGTAGTGTGGTTAAATGTAACAGTGACTACATTTTCTATCAATTTTGGTGTTAAAATTAATTGCCAGTGCTTTGTTCCATTATCTTACAATCAGTCTATCAGTCATTATGACATCATGATGGGTATAATATAGTTTAAGAGATGTTGCATGAGGAAATGTTAACATACCATTAATTACAGTGTCATATTAATTCTCTGTGCTGTGTTAAAGACCAGTTCAGCTACTTTTTGCTGCAGACATGTTGAGATTCATCTTCTTTCTGAGAATGCAGTAGTGCGTTCATTTAGTAGCTAATGTCTGGTCTTTAGCCCTTTGTGTTTTGAATTGGTTGTTTCAGTTTCTGATGAAAAAATACATAGTAAAGACATTAGATGTGTCTTGTACGTACATGTTTTGCTGCTCATGTTGGTGCTTACTGTTTCATAGCAGTGGTTTTAGATAACTGGGTGTTTTTTTCCACAGCCTTTGGACGCCCTTTGGACAGCCTTTGGACAGCCCTTTGGGACAGCCTACAGCCTTTGGACAGCCCTTTGGACAGCCCTTTGGACAGCCATCTTTGCCTGCATCACCTCATCTACCATCCCATTCATCCATCTGTTTTGCTTGTTCTCTCTCCCGCTCTCGCTCTCTCTCTCTCTCTCTTTCTCTCTCTCTCTAACCCTCCCTCTCGTCCCCCTCTCTCTCCCTCTACTTCTCTCTCTCTCTCTCTCAGCAAATTTTCTTCACAGGTAAGTGTGTCAGTAGCTGTGTTGGCATGTATTGAAATACTGTTCTACACAGTGTTAGCTGAACAGATTTTGCCTGATAGTAAACTGTGTCGTGGTAAAAGTTATTTTATTCCATGATAAAGCATTTGTGTGGGAACATTCGTAAATCCATAGCTCTATTTTTCAGCTCTTTGTGCTGTGTTTTTGTCTGTCTTTTTGATGTTGTTACTTGAAATCGCAGTGACTGTTTGGTGTGGTCTGTTAGCAGAGTGTTGCATGGCGTAGCACGGCGTTACCAGGCGTTAGCATGGTGTGTAAATCATGTGTTCTCCAGAAGCATATTTGCTGAGCTGTTTCTCGTGTCAGCTGCATTGAATTTAGTCTTCTCTCCTGTGTGTTACAGTTTTTTATGAGTATTTTGAGGAGGCTTTGTGTTAATTTTGATGTCTTTCATGTCCGTGTATTAGAATGGTGTTTGATGTGAGGTTGTGGGCCAGCTTCAGCTGAATGGAATTATGTATGTCTCCAAGTGTGCAGAGTAAAAGTGTATTCTAATGAAATAATCAGGATTTTTTGTGGCAAATTGTGAAGAGTTGTTTGCAGCAAATTTTTTGAAATTATGTGTGTACGTGCAGTATTATTGTAGAATATGACA
This sequence comes from Salarias fasciatus, assembly GCF_902148845.1. Classification (NCBI taxonomy): domain Eukaryota; kingdom Metazoa; phylum Chordata; class Actinopteri; order Blenniiformes; family Blenniidae; genus Salarias; species Salarias fasciatus. Next base: position 2,143,288 of record NW_021941373.1, on the reverse strand, counting down.
GCAGTTGTCCCGAGTTAGCTGTACTAATGTTGTGTGTCTTAAATTACAAATTTGTATACATTTGGGATTTTTTTTTTTTTTTAATTTTGGACTTTTTTCAGACAAGGCAACAACATTTTGTGGTAAGGACAACACAAGGGTTAAGCGTTCGTGTGGAAGGTGAATTTGACTAGTGAGCACTGTGTGCTTTTTCACTTCTTGCCAATAGGGTGTATAAATCCTGGTAGTGGGTGTTTTTATGTTGCTGGCCTTGAAGTGTTGGTGATAATTAAGATGTTGTGTTATTTTGTAATAATATTGTAATGATGTAATATTTTGTATCTGGGCTGGTATTTGTGAGTTTTATGTGGTGTTTTCCCTCTGTTTTTGTGAGTTTGTGTGTGCTACATTATTGTAGAATATGACAGCAACTGTCTGCCTTAGCTATATTTATCTACTCTGTGGAGGTCTCTACTGTGAGTGCTTTTCTATTTTTATTAGGGCTGCAACTAACACTATTTTAATAGTCTAGTCTTTGACTATGAAGATATTTGAATAATGGATGATATATGTATTGAATTTAGAATGAGGTTGCTTTAATTATTTATTCAGAATGATGACACGTTTGGTATCATACTATAATTATATTAACATTAACTGATGTTGGTGTGGTTGAGATCTGGGTGTGGTCACAATCACAGTTCTGTTCCAGTGGAGGACAGTTTGTGCAGCTCGATGTATCGCGGTCAAAAGGCAGCCGTTTTGTGTCCCACACCTGTAATGTGTCATGGCTTTTCTGATGTAATGTTTGATACATTGAAGAGATTCCAGTTTCGTTGTACCTTTTGCAGTGACAAATGAAGTTCTATTCTATTCAATGCAACACTCGGCAGACTGAACATTTGTCCTTTCAGATGCCACGAGGGAAGGCACGCAAGCGCTCTCTTGCAGCGCAGAGGAGGAGAGCCATACAGCTTGAAGACTGGCTGAGCCGCCAGGTGGGTGGTTTTTTTTTTTTGTTGTTTAACATTTCACACAAGTTTAAAACTTTGAAAGAATTTTCTGAATTGTAATCCTGTATTTTCAACGTGGAGGCACCGCAGCAGGCTGTGGCAGTGAGACCTGCCAGCTCTCCGTCTGCTATGGAGGAGGACCAGGTTATAGTTTCATGGCCACTGAATGCGTCTTTACAACTGTTTTTAGCATCAAACTGTGGCCTTTAGTGGAAACATATGTAACACATTTCATTCTTCTATGCAGCCACAGTTCCGTGATGTGGGAGGGATGCCAGGAACGTCCCAGACCAGCTCCACAGACGGACCAGTGGTCTTGGTAGACCAGGTGAGTTGATTGATGTCTTTTTCCTATTATGTAGCAGTTTCAAAGGCATATCTACTCAATGGTGTGAAATTAATTTACGTTTGAGAGCTTAGATATTGGATATTATTATATATTATAGCATATTATCATTTAGCTTTTATCTTTTCACATGCTGCACGGCAAGAATGCGACAAGGGGGGCTGAGCTCTTCGTGGGGCAGTCTGCTTCCTCTGTGGAGCAGCTCGGGGAGTGGCCCACCCTCTCCCAGGCCTGCTCTTTCAGGGGAGCAGTTGTTCCCGCTGCTCGTTCCCCTCCATCTGCGGAGCCCACTTCCCGTAAGTTAATCTCTTTATTTTTCTGAACTGAATTATTTGATTAGACGGTAAATGATTTCACTTATGTCTTTATAGGCCATGGTATTCGGCACAGGGCCCGGATCTGGCCACGTGGGAAGTCCGGACGGCAGCACAAGCTGATCATCCCGGTGGAGTATCCCGACAAGCAGGCAAGTTGTTAACCCTCAGAATCAAACAGGGTGTCTATTTCCAGGATGACTTTATTTCAGCAGGATTGACAGCAGAGCGTGCCAACCTTGGGTGCAGAGACTGATTTTGACCAGCAGGTGGAGCTGGTGCCTCAGCTGTATTGACACCAGCTGCGCCACAAACGGCTGACGGCAAAGGGCTAAGTTTCATCAAAATGTCTAGTTTTTGAAGCTATTAAAAACAGTAAACATCAACTGTTGTTTCTTTTATCTAGTTTGCGCTGGTTATCGGTAACTCCCATCTGCGTTCTGTCGTGGATGGGTACGTGCCGATGCCAAGCAGTCGCTTTTCCTTCGGGATTAGTGCAACACCTGGCGGAGCCGCACGGGACATCCTGAAGGAGGTGGCAGCGACCGAGCTTGACCGTGGTGGGTGCAGTAGCAAGAAAAAAACAATGACTTTTGTGATGTTTTTTGACACATTTAACATCTGACCCTTTTGTGCTCATCAGTGCCCGATGTTGTCGTTGTCATGGCGACTTGCAATGGTCTCGCGGCTTGCAGAACGGTCTCCCAGGCTGCGGAGGAGTTCGGGAAGCTCCTGGACCATGTTTGTGGACGCTGGCCTACAGTGGGTGTTTTACATTCTCCTTGAATAAATGGTACTTTGTTTACAAGTTATACATGGTCTCAATTGTATTTTGTTTGCAGGTGTGTGTCCTGGATTTTCCGCCCCGGCTGAGTGCTGACGCGGAGCTTCAGGCAGCGCATCGTCAGGCATACCAACAGGTGTCAGCTGCAAGAGATATGTGAATATTCAAGTTTTTATTTGTAACCGTGGGTAGATTTGTTTTACTGCGATCACATATGACATCAGTTTTCATTCTGAACAGAATGTATAATGTAACATTTCTCCACACTTTTCCACTATAAGCAACAGCTTAGAGTAGAAAAGTATGGAGAAATATTCTGCAGATTCAGACCGACCGTCATAGCAAATCTCTTTTTATACCTTCTTGTACAGTACTTTGAAATAAAAATCCTCTGTCCAGAGGAACAGCAGGACTGTACGGAGGTGCAGGGCATCAGATAAGATTGAGGACACGATCCTCTGCACTTGTCTGATAGCTTGACCATTTTAGTTTAAAAATAATAATGTTACTTGTGTTCACTTGTCTCTTTGAACATGTGACATACTTTATGTGACGTGCTCTCTTTTTTTTTTTTTGGTTCGGTTCCTAATGTTTTTTTAGGACTCCGTTATTTCTCCATGGCGCAGCATTTCCCTCTGGGACGCAGGGAGCTGTGGGCCCGGGATGGTGTAAGTACAATGTCTGTGTTTTATAAAATCACTTAATTTTGTGAACATTTTATTTACCGTGGGTGAACGGTGTGTTTCAGATTCACCTGAGCGACAGCGATGGCATGGCGATCCTTGTCCAGCAGTTGGACAACGCTGTTGCTGCCCTGGTGTCTCCTCCCCAGCCACACCCATCCACCAGCAGGCGGCCTCCTCCCCAGCCCCTTCCATTCAGCAGTGCTGCCCCTCGGCTGGTGCTGACCGCACCGTCGCCCGTGCCACGCACGCCCCCAGCTGAGTGGACAGTGATTGGGAAGGACAGCAAGGTAAGGGGCAGGTACCGGTTTAAAGTATTGTCCTTGGAGTTGCATTATGTTGACTAATTCATTGTTATTTTGTCACTAAGCATCGGATCTCCCCAAACAACGGGCGGCCAGTGGCGCAGGAGGTTAGTGTACTGCTCTGTAAAGCTGTTTATGTGTATGCTACTGCTTTAACTAAAGTGTTGTTTCTTTGTTTTGAGGTGGAGACAGTTTTCTCCTTCCCCCTGTCGCCTCGCTGGTTCAGCCCTGCCATGCTGGTTAAGATGGAGCACATTTCTCCATCTCATGGTGGCTGTGGGGGGAGCTTTTCTTCAAAGAAGGTAAGCATTATATCTCATGTTAAATGTAGTCTTCTCTTGAGCACAGAATGTAACCTTTGTTTTTTTGTTTTTCCTACACACATCAGTCAAAGCGTCGCAAGCATGCTGCATTAAAGAGACGCCGACCAAGAGGCCAGGTGGGTGTTTTTCAGATGTTGCACACACAAGTTTAAACTTTGAAAGAATTTTCTGAATTGTAATCCTGTATTTTCAACGTGGAGGCACCGCAGCAGGCTGTGGCAGTGAGACCTGCCAGCTCTCCGTCTGCTATGGAGGAGGACCAGGTTATAGTTTCATGGCCACTGAATGCGTCTTTACAATTGTTTTTAGCATCAAACTGTGGCCTTTAGTAGAAACATATGTAACACATTTCATTCTTCTATGCAGCCACAGTTCCGTGATGTGGGAGGGATGCCAGGAACGTCCCAGACCAGCTCCACAGACGGACCAGTGGTCTTGGTAGACCAGGTGAGTTGATTGATGTCTTTTTCCTATTATGTAGCAGTTTCAAAGGTGTATCGACTCAGTGGTGTGAAATTAATTTACGTTTGAGAGCTTAGATATTGGATATTATTATATATTATAGCATATTATCATTTAGCTTTTATCTTTTCACATGCTGCACGGCAAGAATGCGACAAGGGGGGCTGAGCTCTTCGTGGGGCAGTCTGCTTCTTCTGGTGGCTGTGGCGGGGGCTTTTCTTCAGAGAAGAAGGTAAGCATTATATCTTATCTTAAAGGTGCATTAAGGAGTTTGCATGTTTTATGCGAAACACCGCCCCCTGCAGGCCTTGGGCGTAATGCAGCTTAATGAAATGCTTGTTTCTGTGGCTTGTGTCCACGGAAGAGGGGAGCTCCTTCCTCACTCTTTTAGTAGCGCTCAAGTAAAATTTGTAAAATTGTGTTTTTTGTTTTTCCTTACACACATCAGTCAAAACGTCGCAATCTTGCTGCATCAAAGAGACGCCAACCAAGACGCCAGGTGGGTGTTTTTCAGATGTTTCACACACGTTTAAAAATGTGAAAAATGTTTATGCATTATCGTTAAGTTCAAGACAGCACAAGAAATGGTTGCAGTGAGACCCAGCTCACTTCCCAGCTCCGTGTCGGCGGGTCACCACGTTCGTTGAGGTTTATGGCTGTTGAATGCGTGTTTACAGTTTATTTTTCTGGTTGTGTTTTAGGTGGAGGCAGTGACAACAGAAATGTTGTCCACCCCTGTGGTCATCTGGGACAGCTTCCTGGAGGATGAGGTGTGCGTGTGTGTGTGTGTGCTGCGCGCAGACTTTTCTGCTATCATCACCATTCAAGGGCCTTTTGTAGAATAATGTGTAACACATTCTTTTGTGCAGCTCCAGTTTGGTGATGTAGGGGTGATGCCATCTGGTAGTTCCAGGGACAGGCCAGTCATCTTTATGGACCAAGTGAGTTGTATTTTTATATTATGTACTGCTTTAAAAACATATCTGCTGGACATTGTGAGAATAATTTACATTTGAGAGGGTCTGATAATTCTGTGCTTTTCTTACATCCTGCAGATGACCAGCATGGCTCCATCAACCAGTCAGCCTTCTCCGCGTCGCAGCATTCCACCGTCTGCCCACGAGGAGAGAGCTTCTGACAATGGGGACAAAGGTCGGTCTTGCATTTGTTGTGCACACTCTGATGTAGATATTGGTGAAGGTGTGGTGACATTTGGTACTGGTGATGCTGAAGTGATGGAGATAGTTAGTCCTGTTGTGTCGAGCGACGTTCTGAGGGAGGTCAGTGAGTTGGTTTGTCTTCCGAGCTGTATTAGGGGTAGCTTCCATCAGGGCCATGGCAGGTTCAAGTACAGGGGGAGTACAGTGTGCAGCAATAGCTTAACAGCATTAGCTAAGCATACAGCTTCCAGTGTGTTGTCATGGGCACAACAGGATTTAGATCGGACTTTGGAAGTTGGTGATGGACTGTACGCCTGTCTTAGGGACAATAACTTGACTCATGGCAATGAGCTGTGCTTGCCACTGATTTACCCAAAGAGTCAGTTATTGAAGGTCAGCTGTATCAGTTTGAGTTCAGCCAGCCAGTTAATGGGGCTGCAAACATAGTAGAGCATGAGTTTATTGAGGCAGGCAGCTGGGTTACGCTGGATGCAGGACTAGAGCAGATGTTGGCGCACTATAATACATGTCTACTGACGCTGTGTGCCAACACTGTTGCTGTCATTAGAGACAGAGGTAGATACGCAGTAGTGGATTCTCACATGCGTAGTGCTACAGGGATGGTAGATTCAAAAGAGGGCAACAGTGTAGTGTTGTATTTTAGGTCTGTAGATGAGTTGTATGCCCATTTTTGTGAGCTGGCAGGTTGTTTTCAGATAGATGTTAAACAATTTGAGATTACAGGTGTGGTTGTTACAGCTGTTGGACAGAAGCAGGATAAGTCTGAGGCTGTTCCACCTCAGACTCATCCTGATTCTGTCCAAAGGAGCTGTATTAGGGGTAGCTTCCATCAGGGCCATGGCAGGTTCAAGTACAGGGGAGTACAGTGTGCAGCAATAGCTTTAACAGCATTAGCTAAGCATACAGCTTCCAGTGTGTTGTCATGGGCACAACAGGATTTAGATCAGACTTTGGAAGTGGGTGATGGACTGTACACCTGTCTGAGGGACAATAACTTGACTCATGGCAATGAGCTGTTGCTTGCCACTGATTTACCCAAAGAGTCAGTTATTGAAGGTCAGCTGTATCAGTTTGAGTTCAGCCAGCCAGTTAATGGGGCTGCAAATATAGTAGAGCATGAGTTTATTGAGGCAGGCAGCTGGGTTACGCTGGATGCAGGACTAGAGCAGATGTTGGCACACTATAACACATGTCTACTGACGCTGTGTGCCAACACTGTTGCTGTCATTAGAGACAGAGGTAGATACGCAGTTGTAGATTCTCACATGCGTAGTGCTACAGGGATGGTAGATTCAAAAGAGGGCAACAGTGTAGTGTTGTATTTTAGGTCTGTAGATGAGTTGTATGCCCATTTTTGCGAGCTGGCAGGTTGTTTTCAGATAGATGTTAAACAATTTGAGATTACAGGTGTGGTTGTTACAGCTGTTGGACAGAAGCAGGATGAGTTTGAGGCCGTTCCACCTCAGACTCATCCTGATTCTGTCCTAAAGACAGGATGTAAAAGGTCAGCTCCAAGTGAATTGACATCTGTTTCCGGAAGCGCACACACACTCAAAAAAGCAAAGCATGACCATGAATCTGATGTTGATTTTGATGTGGTGTTTTCCAGTGCCGTCACTGAAACCCATAATTTCAGCCCACTTTGGGAAAGTGTCTGTAGGACATTGTGTAGAAATCTAAATATTGACTATGAGAGACATGTTGTAGCAGAACCAAAAACTGGTTCTATGGGACCATTAGGTGTGCCATGTACAAAAGTTAAAATTGTTCCCGACGGTAATTGTTTCTTTCGATCGATTTCACAGGCCATTAGTGGAACACAAAAATCTCATAGGAAAATTAGACTTGCGGTCGTTAAACATCTGGAAAATAATGTTTTACAATACCAAAGTATTTTGCGTGATGGCCACTCATCTGTGGTCGAATATATTAACAGCACAAATATGCGTAAAGTAAACATGTGGGCCACTGAAGTCGAGATCCAAGCAGCAGCAGATCTTTTAGGTGTTGACATTTATACATTTTTGAGTGGGCGTTGGCTTAAATTTGGTTGTACTACCAGGCCTTTGTCCACAAATGGCATTTATCTGGAAAATATTAACAACATTCATTATGAAGTAGTTACTTGTGTAAAAAACCCTGTGACCCACAACTGTTATGGATGCTGCCAAATTAGTGAGCTTGTGGGTTACAACATTAGATCTAGACAGATAAATGCCTCAATTGATCATCTGACACTAAAAAGCAATGTGCCATGTAGGTTGTCAAAGTACATTCAGAAGAAAAAACAAAAATATATTACAACCAAATATGACACATGTAAAGAGATGATGCTTGAAAGGCTTCGAAAGAAATACAAAGAAAATGTAAATTATAGATTTAAAGTAAAGAGAATAAACAAAATTAAATATGCACTCAATATAATGTTGAAAGAGAAAAAGAAGGCTGCGATCAATCTGAAATACAGACAGAATTTAGAATATCAAAAGAAGAAGCGAGCTGCACTCAATCTGAAATACAGAGAGAATTTAGAATATCAAAAGAAAAAGCGAGCTGCACTCAATCTGAAATACAGAGAGAATTTAGAATATCAAAAGAAAAAGCGAGCTGCACTCAATCTGAAATACAGAGAGAATTTAGAATATCAAAAGAAAAAGCGAGCTGCACTCAATCTGAAATACAGAGAGAATTTAGAATATCAAAAGAAGAAGAAAGCCGCAGCCAGACTTAAGTATAGGGGCAATGTAGAATATAGAGAGAAAAAGAAGATGACCACAAAGGCAGCAATTAAGCTGAAATATCAAGACAATGTAGAATATAGAGAAAAGAAAAAAAGCTTAAGCATCAAAAAGTATAAACATGATTTTCAACATAAAAACAATGTAAAAAGCTATAGTAAAGTAAAATATACCAGAAACAATCAATACAAAATCAAACTCGGGCTGCATATATAAATAGAAAAAGGCAAATTAAACAAAAACAGGCAGATAACTTTGATTTGGTCAAGGAACAATTTTTGAAAGCAGTAGAAAACGGCCCTGAGTATATCTGTTGCATTTGTTTCAAATTATTATTTGTGAAACAAGTCTTACCTTGTAGAAAGGAAGACTTTATGGTTGATCCAAAATCTGCTGCTGTTGCAGATGTTTGTATTTCAGAGGCCTATTTACATACTTGTGTCAGTAGTTGTCCATTGCCGTGCCCGTTGTCTAGCTGCAGAGGTAGTTTGTGGATCTGCTACACTTGTAACTCCAAAGTCAAAAAGGGTGAAATGCCAGCTGAATGCTCAATGAACAATTTACAGTTAGACGACATTCCTCCAGAACTTGCATGTTTAAATACCGTCGAACAACATATAGTGGCGCTTAATATCATCTTTATGCAAATGCATGCTTTGCCAAAGGGAGGACAAGGGGGGTTCACGGCCCTGTGACCTGCGTACCTGCCAACATTGTGGAATCCACAAAGTTGTTGCCGCGTCGTAACATGGACGGATGGTTATTACCTGTGAAATTAAAGCGTAAACTTTCTTATAAGGGTCACTACGAATATCAATATGTAGACACGGATCGAATTCGGCGCGCGATAGCGTTTCTTAAAGCTAATAATAAACATTATTTAGACATTGAGTTTGATGAAGAGTGGGTTAATGAATTTATTAGGCAAGAGGACGAATCTAAAATCACGGGTGCGTCAGGCCAGGGAGCGTTGGAAAAAGAGGGAGGACAGGCTCTGCAGGGGCAGAAAAAGCAGGGAAAGCAAAAGGCAGGGGAAGGAGAAGAAGAAGGGGAGCAAGAAATAGAGGACGATTTAGATGATGAGCACCTCCACGATAGGCAGCGTCACTGCATGTTCCAGGACACATTTTTTATGCCCATAGATATAGCTCAGGAGGCTCTTGACAACTACTTCCAGGGTGTATTAAATTTGGCTCCGGCAGAAGGGAACAGTCCAGTAAGTTTACTTACAGATGAGGAGAATGAAGCTAAATGCTTCCCCAAAGAGTTCCCCTTTGGGAGTAACACATTTCACACCAAAAGGCGCGTTCGTATTACTTTATGTCGATATTTCATAAACAGGCTTTTACATGCAGATGGGAGATTTGCGCGAAATCTCAAATTTCTTTTCATGGCTCTGTACATGCTGGAAGTAGAGCAGGTTGTCTCAAAGGTCTCAATAGCTTTGCGTAAAGGACATGCATGTCAGGACCCAGGTAATGCTGCTGCAGAGAAGGAAAACTTGGAAAATTTGTTACAATGTGATGATGGTTTTCGTTTTATGAAGCCTATTAGAGGCACGCCCCCATACTGGCAATCCGCTTTAAAAGACTTAATTGCGATGGTGCGCCAGTTGGGTATTCCAACGTGGTTTTGTTCCTTTAGTTCAGCAGATCTCCGTTGGCCAAATCTCCTGAAGGCGTTATTAAAAATAGAAGGCAGTACCAGGAAAGAAGAAGATCTAAATTGGGCAGAGAGATGTGATCTATTACGTCGGAACCCTGTAACTGCAGCTCGAATGTTTGACGCGCGTTGGCGGCAATTCCTAAACAAAGTCCTTAAATCTCCTGCTCATCCAATTGGCGAAATAATTGATTATTTTTATCGCGTGGAATTTCAGCAGCGCGGGTCACCACATGTACACTGTTTGTTTTGGATAAAAAATGCTCCGAAAATTGGCGTAAACACAGACGAAGAGGTAGTTGAATTTGTTGATAAATACGTTTCCTGCGAGCTACCTTCTGACCCAAATTTATTAGAAAAAGTTACTTCAGTGCAGCAGCATTCCAAACGTCACTCCAAAATGTGCAAAAAAGGCAAAAAGACGTGTCGCTTTAATTTCCCACGACCTCCGTCCATGCGTACGTTTATTAAACAAACAGAAGAAGATTTAAATTTGATAATGCCGAAAGAAAAAGCTCTCACGATCATGACTGCACTTAAAACGGCTATCTTAGATGACAATTTACCGATTGATAGTGTGCAGTCATTGTTTAAAGCTCTTGGATTAGATCAGCGCACTTTTGAACTGGCTTATAAGGCATTAGGCGGTCACACACATTTAGTTCTAAAGAGGGGAATTAAAGAAGTTTGGGTTAATAATTACAATCCGAAATTGTTGGATGCTTGGAATGCGAATATGGATATTCAATTTGTTGTTGATGCGTGGGCATGTATAGTTTACATCATTTCATACATATCTAAGGCAGAGAAGGAGATGGGTTTGCTCTTAGGTAATGCTCAAAAAGAAGCTTCCAAAGGTAATGTTAGTGCAAAAGAGGCATTGAAAAAGCTAGGGAGCATTTATTTACATAATCGTGATGTCTCTGCACAGGAAGCTGTTTATCGCGTCACAAACATGCACTTAAAAGAGTTTTCACGGAAAGTAGAATTTATTCCGACAGGTGATAACATAGTTAGATTGAGCAAACCTATCGGTCAAATACAAAACGAGTCAGCAGACAGTATTTGGATGACTAACATTATAGAGCGTTACCAGAGTAGGCCTAATGACAGCACATTTAATGATATGTGCATCGCTAGTTTTGTATCAGAGTACCGCATTCTTAGTCAAACAGAAAAGTGTAAAAAGTCAATTCAGTTACAAAATTCATTAGGCTGGATAGCAAAAAGAGAGAGAACACAGCCAGCCATAGTTAGATATGCAAGGTTCTCAGAAACAAAAAATCCAGAATTATTCCATTTGAGCATCCTACAATTATTTTTACCATATCGCAATGAAAACGATCTTAAGCCAGCTCAATTTGAAACTTATCAACAGTTTTATAAACACGGGGAGGTGCGATTTAGTAATGGGTGTGTTCATTCTGTAAAATCGATCGTTGATGGGAATAGGCGCCGTTTTGAAATAGAGGCTGAGGATTTGGACGAGATACAAGAGAAAATGGACTCTGAGGACATTTTAGAAGAGGCGTGGGCAAATCTCTGCCCCGAGGTGGAAGTTGAAAGGTTGGAGTCAAAAGAGGAGTTTAGTGAAATGTTGCAGGAGGTCCACTCTGAGCATGATCAAGAACACATCCCTGATTTGGCTGTGAGACACGAGGAAATTGGTAATTTTGAGACAAGAAATGTGATGAGTCGAGCTGAGGGTCTCTCACTTGTAAGAAGCCTCAATGAGGAACAGCTGTCTATTTTTTACAAAATACGACAATGGTGCATAGAAAAGGTAGCTGGTAATAATCCTGAGCCATTGCACGTATTGATTACAGGAGGGGCAGGCACTGGGAAAAGCCACCTTGTTCGGGCCATTCAATACGAGGCGTCGCGTTTGTTGGCCCCTATTTGTCACGGTCCTGATAATATTAGCGTTTTATTAACGGCTCCAACGGGGATAGCAGCGTACAATATAAAGGCGGCTACTATTTATACCACATTTAGCATTCCTGCAAATCCTCCAAAACAGTATCAACCACTTAGAGAGGAGAAGCTTAATACGCTGCGCACAAAATACTTGGACATTCAAATTGTAATCATTGATGAAATATCGATGGTTGACCAAAAGGTGTTTATGCATATTGAGGGTCGATTATCTCAGATTAAACAGACGCCTAATTCGGTTCTATTTGGAAACGTTTGCATCATTGCGGTAGGAGATTTTTATCAGTTGCCTCCAGTTAAAGGTCAGGCTTTGTTAAAAGAGACTGTGGGTATTAATTTTTTTAGAGATTTCTTTAAAATAGCAGAATTAAAAAAGATCGTTAGGCAACAAGATAGCGTTTTTGCAGAGCTTTTAAATCGGTTAAGAGTGCGTTCAAGAGGGGCACCCATGCTTCAAAATGATGCAGATATATTGAAGCGTCGTGAAACGGGTGAAGACCCTGATGTGCTGCACATTTTTTCTAAAAGGGAGTACGTGCAGACGTATAATTTAAAGAAGCTTAATTGCGTGTGTTCTGATGTAAAAATGATTAATGCGCAAGATTTTGGTATCGATAAAAACACGGGTAAATTAAAAAAATTAGAAGGCCATCTGTGTCTCCATAAATCCGAAAATGCCAGTTTGGTGGAGTCACTTTTTATTGGCGTTAATGCCCGTGTTATGCTGTGTAAAAACATAGATGTGTCTGATGGCCTAGTAAATGGGGTATGTGGTATAGTTACTCAAATAGTAGAAGACCCACAGAACAAACAGCTTCCTTTAGCAATTTATGTTAAATTTGATGATGATAAAGTAGGAGCAAACAGAAGGAAGCAAACCCATACCCCTGCAGCTCTGACCGGTTCGACTCGCATTGGACCTGAGGAAGAACAGGCGAATAAACGCGGTGAGCGGCGGCGTCAGTTTCCATTCAAACTCGCGTGGGCGTGTACCGTTCATAAAGTACAAGGCCTTACTGTCGATCAAGCTGTGGTGTCCCTTAAAAAAGTATTTGCCCCGGGTCAGGCGTATGTGGCCTTAAGCCGCGTTCGGAGTTTAGAGGGTCTCGTAATTCAAGACTACTCCGAAAAGGCCATTTACTGTAATGATAAGATCAGAGCCGCGTTGGAGAGCCTCCCTCCCTTCATGGTGGACAGTTTGCCTTGGTACAGACAAGAGACACATGTTTTAACGCTGTTTTTCATGAACATACATGGTTTGGTACGACATGTGTCAGATTTGGCTTCTCACACACAGCTTTTGCAGCCTAACTGTGTTGCTGTGGTAGAGACATGGTTATCTGAGGAGTCACCGTTTCAGAGTTGCCACATTGAAGGCTTTAATTTCCATAGTCGCCCCCGTAGTCTTTCATATCAGTGCAGTAACGACACAGCACTGGTTAGTTTACGTGGCCAACAGCACGGTGGAGTTGGCATGTACTGTGAAGAGAACCTTAATTATGAAATCACAGTACCAGACATGGACTTAGAATATTTAGTGAATTATTTTGCAGAGCACCAAATCGTCATAGCAGTAGTTTACCGTCCGCCGTCTTACCCCATGTCTCTATTCAAGTATAATTTAGACAGATTATTAATTTGGCTGAGTTCACTTTATGCCACTGTGGCTGTGATGGGAGATTTTAATGATGACATATTGAAATCTACAAGTCTCTGCAATTTTATGTTAGAAAGAGGTTATATTCAATATGTCACATCTCCCACAACTGAGAGGGGGACATTAATTGATCATTTCTACCTAAATTCTAATCAATATGATGTAGACTGTTCAGTCGTGCCAACTTACTTTAGCGACCATGAAGGGATTGTGTGTTTTTTTAAGGGGAAATCCATATAAATTGTGTGCCTACATCAACAGTTTCAAATTAAAATGGACAGCTGTTACTGATTGTGCTGACTCACCACATGGCTTTTCTTTAATGGCTGGTTTTCAGTTTGTCACAAATTTGTCATCCCCATGCTGTTTCCATCATGCCTTCAAAGTCTATTTCTCTTGCAATTGTTGAGCATTCAGCTTTTTCACCCTTTGCCTAAATTGTAAAAACATATTTATAATTGACTTTGATCATGAATTTAAGTGTCTACATTGTACTTTTTAAGTGTGTTTGTCTTCCAGAACATTGATTGGAATGTGAATCATTGAATTTTAGCAGTTAGTCAGGTTTTTAGATAGTTACTGCATCAGGTTTGTTGTTAATGTTTAACTTTATTAGTGATTATAGTTGTGAATATATTTCTTGTAGTTGTGGTTTTATTGGTAGATGTTTCTGTGCCTTACAGTGATGCGTGCACACATACTGTAGGGTTTATCTTTGTCCCTGTCAAGGTGTCCATGACTGGGTCAATGGGATAATGTACTTAGTTCATTATAAATAGTTAATTAATAAATATAAATAGTTAGTTCTATTTAATCTCGTGAGCATTCATAATTGTCAGCACGGTTCAGTTAGTTTGCTAAATTTGTATTTTCTATATTCTGTGGGACATTAACCTGTGTATTAAGTTGATTTGTTTATTTGTTAGGATCCCCATGCTACTCTTCCTGGGGTCCACCGATAATTTTAGATATACAAAAAAAAAAAAAAAAAATCTCAAAAAAAAATTCGAGTGAAGTTAGTGATTAACTATTCTTTTCCACATTGTTAGTTCAAGTGTTATGGTTATGAGGTTTCATTTCCTGTATTACAACAGCATTGATCAATAAAGTCAGAAAAGAATAAAAACAAATTAAGCAAAAGCAAAGAGAAACATTGTAACACTAATTGACAACAGGCCTCATTTCACATATAGGAGGTGCAAAATGCTTTTTGATATTTTCCCATAGAGACACATTGTATACTCATAAAGAGATGTCAAAGAATGCATGTGATTAATGTAAGGATGTAGAATGTGGCAACAATTTAAAACCAGCCATGCATATGCTGTTGTAATGCAGGTTTTGCTTTGCCTTCCATGTGTTCTCAAAAAAGCAAAAGGCACTGGTAATGGTACTCCTGGTTTACTGGGATGGGGTTCGATTCCCTGCGGTGCCCTGCTAATTTTGACTGAAACATGAGAGGTGTTGAAATGTGTTATCAGCCACTTAGCTTAACTGTTCAAGCAGAACTTTGCAACATTTTTACCTCAATAAATGTGTTTCAGAATCCCTGTGGGGGTAAACATAGACTTGTCACGGTGATTCGCCTGTCCCTCCACTCCCCCCGGGGTCTGTGTCCTGAAAACAGCACTTGCAATTTCAGAGGAGCGACCCGACTACATCTCGAAAGAACAAACCTGCTGTACGGTGCTCAGACAGGATTACAAGTATAAAAGCTGTTGGAGTGCGAGATCTGTCATTGTCTTGCAATAGACGATCTTTGCATGATGTGTTGATTGGTTCTAATTTTGGTTTGGTAACTGAAAAATAAAGAGGAGTGGCACCTCCTCTCGTAGAAGTGTGCGAGGCAGGCATGTCTACGACAGACGGCGCTGCCCGGGCAGCGCAGGAACTGCCGCTGCCAAAGATTTAACAAAAGCACGTAAAACAAACATGAAACCCTCGCTAGCGTTAGCAACGCCACCCTGAGGTGCTCACGGATGGCAGAACCAAAAAGACAGAAAAAAACTTTGTCAAACGAGCAGAAAAAAAGGAAACGGGAGTGGGACGCTCTCTGCACGCGGGGGTGGGGGGGGGGGGGGGGGGGGGGGGGGGGGGTGCGGAGGACATTTATGACAGTGAGCTTTCACAGGAGACCAGTAGGGGGAGCGCTAAAGCAAATCTTGCATAGTACTGCTTTAAGGCCTCAGTATGCTTCCCTGTCGCCGCGACATCGTTCCTACGACACCTACGTCGTAGCCCTACGTCGGGCTACACTAGGGCTTGACGTGCACCTCCCAAAAATTCTGACTTCGCGTCGAGGCGACGCGTGGTGACATGAACGTCGAGACCTGTGATTGGTCCGCTTTTGGCGGTGCAGACGATTTAATCTGTTGGAACCGCAGAGCAACCTGAAAATGTCTTCAGCTCGCATGTAAGCCGCTCTTCAGGCACCTTGAAGCGACGACGAGGGGGAGAAAAGGAGGCCAGGACATGTCTGAAAGCCAGAGACTGGGTGGTGCTGCTTAACGAGCTAATACTTTAAGAAAATAAATAATGAAGCAACGTGAAAAAGCAGCTCTTGCTCCTAAATGAAACCATATGTGTGCTGACCTTCCACCATTTGAACTCAGATTACATTGTTGCTATACAGACTTTTCAGTTCTCAGTCTGTTTGAGCTCAAGATGTTATAACAAACTTGATATAATTTGAGTCCCCACCCTCTGGTTTAGTTTTAGTGATTCGGAATGCATGTCAAATATGGTGCATGGAAACTTCGCTGGAGGACTATGGTGCTGTGGGCAACATTTAATACACATACAAAACAATGACATCTTCACAGCTGGTACAAATGGGCTCGAGCGTGGGCGGCCGCTCCGGGGCCGCAGGCCGGCTCTTTGTTGGAGACAACCTGGGCAGAGGCCGCGAGAGTGCGGAGTTTCCCGTGCTGCTGGCCGTGGTCCTGAAGCTAGGGCCGAGACGCTCTAGCAGAGGTCACATGATCCCGGAGTCTTCCGGGTCGCTGGCCTTGGTCCTGAAGCTGGGGCCGGGACGCACACTGACGGGACGCCGTGCGGCGATAACCCGGAGCGGTACGGCTCTTTCGCCCCGACGCCTCACCGCGAGGGGAAACGCTGCTGGAAGCGTAATGAATAACGCCGAGAGCGAGGCGCCCAGCGGCGGACACCCGGATCTGCAAAGTTCCGCTGCTAGGACGATTCGCTATGCTCACCTGAGTCGAAGCCGACGGATAATGCAGCCTGGAGTGTTTACGGGGTGCTGGAAGCACCTCAGCAGTGCTCCATTTCCAAGGCGCGCACGACGGGGAAGCCAGCGGTCTCGATGCGCTGCTGCATCCCGTATGCGCAGCCGCCGTGCGGCAAGCGCGTGAATGCGCATTCAACTCACCGATCTCAGCCGCTTCATCCCGAGCAGGAGACGAGAGGTGGAGAGACCCTGCCGAGTTTAACACTTTTCGATTGTGTAAAGACAGTGAGGACAGGCCAAGCCACAGGTGCCTCATGGCGAGCTGTGCACTTGCCATGACGCGGCCTCCGTTGACGGCGACAGCCCTGCACATCCGTGTGAGGACCTCGGCCGCGTTCTGGATTTCCTTAATGTCATCTGGAGTGAGCTGGGACCTCTCGTGGCAGATTTTATCCACGGAGCCCAGCAGAATTGTCATGTTGTTGGCCAGGGTGAATATCTGATTGCCGCTAGCGTAACCACAATCCAGGAAGGGCGCCATGCGCCTGTCTCTCTCAGATGGCAGCATGGGTTTTCCGCCCGGCCAGGCGGAGGACTTAGGGAGAAGGCACAGTCTCACGGAGTCCTCTATTGCAGGCACTCCGTGGACCGGCGGCCAGCCGTTCACGCAGGAATATTTGCGGTAGCCTTTCACCGCGCCTTTGGCGGTGAGTGGCGTACCCAAATCCTTCCGCACGTTCTCCTGGAATGAAGGCACGGCGGGACATAACACCGCAGTCCGGGACCGAGTCCGTGACTGGGTTGCTAGCCCGAGTGCAAAGTCGTGCTGAACCGGCTCCGGAGACTGCAGTGGCAGCGTGAGGCTGATGCGCTCAGTGGCGGAGGTGAGGAACCCCGCGAGGTGTTCGACAGGCTCACGGGGGGGGGGGGGGTCATGGCGGCTGGTGCGGGAAACGGTGGAGGTGGAATCGCCGAGGTGGGAACTCTGTGACACCGAAACGCTGCTGCTGCTGCCTGCTGATGCTGCCGACGGCGTCGTCCCACTCATAGGCGGCTGGGCCGGTGACATCCACGGCGTCCTCGGCATTGTCCTCGTGGGCGGGAACCGGAGAGGTGTCTCCCACGAACACGGCCTACCGGTGAAGTTCTTCTGGCAGCAGCGCGAGGTGGGCCGGGCAGGTGGACCGCTGGCGGTGATACTGCTGGCCGAGGCAGAGAAAGCAGCGCTTGTGATGATCTCCCTCGCAGAGCGGAGTGCCGCAAGAGCGGCAGGTGGAAGGCCCGGTGGCGACTGGTCGTAGGCCGGTGAATCCATGTCTTGATCTGATCTTGATACGCAAGGTCCTGATCTGGAGAAAGCTTTTAAGGTGAAATATAAGGGAAAAATCAGAATTAGTCAAAAATGAACCTAACACCCCCCCCCCCCCCCCCCTACACACACACACACACACACACACACGCACACACAGCACCACCACCACCAGAGTCCCAAGGGTTAAAAACCTCTTAATCTTAATCGATATGCTCAGGCTTGTGCAATACTTCAACTTTTCACTCAAGGAGACTGTGCAGAGCATTGGAGAAAACCACTAATGTTATGATATTGTTATTCTGTACTGTAATTTTTACTAAGTGATGTTCAGAAAGCTGTTAAATTGTTTTTTGTCTCTCTATCTCTTTCCTAATTTGATATAACAGGAGTTTTTTCACTTGGGTACAAAAGAATAACTTGGGGAAAATCAATAATCGCCACAGCAACACCATCCAAAATACTGCATGGATGCCGTTGATGTTTTTCACCTGCAAGTGTGTCAGAAGTCATGTGTCAAATTTGGCACATTTCCATGGTAACAGGTAAAATTAATCGAATGGGAGATTTTTCACTTGGGCCCATTACAATAACATAGGGAACTTCAGCCATCGCCACGGCAACACCGTTGATAATACAATATGGTTACCATTTGCTTTTTTGATGGGGAACACATGAAGGAATTATCACCCAAATTCCATTAATTTCTGATAAACTAATAATTTTACTCCCCATACAGATTTTATTTTGATTCTGTAGGGGGGGCTGTAATGCCGATTTTCAAAATTTCACTGTCTATGTGTCCAGGAAGGAAGGATTAATCAGTGTTTAAAATTTGGTTTGGATTGGAGTCATTATGTAGAAATGGCAGCCATTTATCACACTGAAAAAATGGCAAAATTTGACATCAATTTTGCGGCGTTGCCGCGCGGAAACCGTGATCTGAAGATTTGTGAATTGGATAACTTTTAATTGTCTACTTGTGTAGATGGTGTCCACCAAATTTCAGCTCATTTGGAGAAGCGCGCGATCAAAACGAACATTTTGTACGACGTCCTGGAAAACGCTGATTCAGCATTTTTGAAAATTCAATCCCAGATAGCTGCTTTCCTGCTGTTCTCAGGGTGGGCTCATAATAATATTTTTTGTTTGTCCTGACAAGGCGCATGTGTATACCGAATTTTGTGGCTGTACGACAAACTTTATTGCAGACGCCCTCCCATTGACGCAATGCATTTTGGGTTTTGCAGGTGGCGCTGCAGAGCCAATTTTTAAATCCCAATATTGAAACACATATTAAAAAAAATTTTTCACCGGAACTGAATTTTATGCAAAGTTTGGTGAGTTTTCGAGCATGTTCAGGGGGTCAAATTCCAGTGTAAAGAGCAGAAGAAGAAGAAGAAGAAGAAGAAGAAAGAATAATATTTTTTGCAAAAACAATATGCAATTTTTTTTTCTGCCATTATTTCGCCCACATGTTATATATTTTCGGAAAGTTCTCGACAAGCCCGACGCGTCTGTGAGGTGTTTGAGAGTGTGAATGTCTGTGGTCGAGCGCTACGCGCTCGACAAGTCATGTTTGTGTGTGAGAGTGTGTGTGCGTTTTTGTATTTGTACACGTGTGTATGACTGCATGTCGGGGTGTGTGTGTCTGGACATGTTGGCCTATGGGTGAGGTCGAGCGCTGCGCGCTCGACTTGTCATTTTTGTACGTTTGAGTGTGTGAAAGGCCTGTGGTCGAGCGCTGCGCGCTCGAAAAGTCGTGTGTGTGTGCGTTTTTGTGTTTGTGCACGTGTATGTGTGAGTGCATGTCGGGGTGTGTGTGTCTGCACATGTTGTATGATGTCTGTGGTCGAGCGCTGCGCGCTCGACTTGTCATCGTTGTGTGTTTTGAGAGTGTGAAAGGCTTGAGGTCGAGCGCTGCGCGCTCGACTAGTCGTTGTCTGTGTTGCAGAAACAATAGGCCCTTCGCCCTTGGCAGGCCAGGGGCTCGGGCCTAAATATTAAAGCCGCGAGCGGCATCAAAAGGCCCTCGCCTTTGGCCCCGCCCCGCATTTCATTCTTTCATTGATGTTTGTCAAATTTGGCACATTTCCATGGCAACAAGTAAAATTGATTTGATGGGAGATTTTTCACTTGGGCCCATTAGAATAACATGGGGAACTTCAGCCATCGCCACGGCAACACCGTTGATATTACAATATGGTTACCATTTGCTTTTTTGATCGGGACGACATGAAGGAATTATCACCCAAATTCCATTCATTTCTGATAAACTAATAATTTTACTCCCCATACAGATTTTATTTTGATTCTGTAGGGGGCGCTGTAATGCCGATTTTCAAAATGTCACTGTCTGTGTGTCCAGGAAGGAAGGATTAATCAGTGTTTAAAATTTGGTTTGGATTGGAGTCATTATGTCGAAATGGCAGCCATTTATCTCACTGAAAAAATGGCAAAATTTGACATCAACTTTGCGGCGTTGCCACGCGGAAACCGTAATCTTAAGATTTGTGAATTGGATAACTTTTAATTGTCTACTTGTGTAGATGGTGTCCACCAAATTTCAGCTCATTTGGAGAAGCGCGCGATCAAAACGAACATTTTGTACGACGCCCTGGAAAACGCTGACTCAGCAATTTTGAAAATTCAATCCCAGCTCGCTGCTTTCCTGCTGTTTTCATGGCGGGGTCATAATAATGTTTTTTGTTTGTCCTGACATCGCGCATGTGTATACCAAATTTTGTGGCTGTACGACAAAGTTTTTTGCGGACTCCCTCCCATCGACGCAATGCATTTTGGGTTTTGCAGGTGGCGCTGTAGAGCCAATTTTTAAATCCCAATATTGAAATTCATATTAAAAAAAATTTTTCGCCGGAACTGAATTTTGTGCAAAATTTGGTGAGTTTTCAAGCATGTTCAGGGGGTCAAATTCCAGTTTAAAGAGCAGAAGAAGAAGAAGAAGAAGAAGAAGAAAGAATTAAAGCCGCGAGCGGCGTCAAAAGGCCCTCGCCCGCCGTTTACCTGACCCCCCCCGTTTTATTCTTTCATTGATGTTTGTCAAATTTGGCACATTTCCATGGCAACAAGTTAAAATTGATTTGATGGGAGATTTTTCACTTTGGCCCATTAGAATAACATGGGGAACTTCAGCCATCGCCACGGCAACACCGTTGATAATACAACATGGTTACCATTTGCTTTTTTGATCGGGACGACATGAAGGAATTATCACCCAAATTCCATTCATTTCTGATAAACTAATAATTTTACTCCCCATACAGATTTTATTTTGATTCTGTAGGGGGCGCTGTAACACCTATTTCCAAAATTTCACTGTCAATGTGTCCAGATAAGAAGGGTCAATAAGTGTTTAAAATTTGGTTTGGATTGGAGTCATTATGTCGAAATGGCAGCCATTTATCACACTGAAAAAATGGCAAAATTTGACATCAACTTTGCGGCGTTGCCACGCGGAAACCGTGATCTGAAGATTTGTGAATTGGATAACTTTTAATTGTCTACTCGTGTAGATGGTGTCCACCAAATTTCAGCTTATTTGGGGAAGCGCGCGATCAAAACGAACATTTTGTACGACGCCCTGGAAAACGCTGACTTGGCATTTTTGAAAATTCAATCCCAGCTCGCTGCTTTCTTGCTGTTTTGACGATGGGGTCATAATAATATTTTTTGTTTGTCCCGACAAGGCGCATGTGTATACCAAATTTTGTGGCTGTACGACAAAGTTTTTTGCGGACTCCCTCCCATCGACGCAATGCATTTTGGGTTTTGCAGGTGGCGCTGTAGAGCCAATTTTTAAATCCCAATATTGAAATTCAAATTAAAAAAAATTTTTCGCCGGAACTGAATTTTGTGCAAAATTTGGTGAGTTTTCGAGCATGTTCAGGGGGTCAAATTCCAGTTTAAAGAGCAGAAGAAGAAGAAGAAGAAGAAGAAGAAGAAGAAGAAAGAAAGAAAGAATAATATTTTTTGCAAAAACAATATGCTTTTTTTTTCCTGCCGTTATTTCGCCCACATGTTATATATTTTCGGAAAGGTCTCGACAACCCCGACGTGTCTGTGAGGTGTTTGAGAGTGTGAATGTCTGTGGTCGAGCGCTACGCGCTCGACAAGTCATGTTTGTGTGTGAGAGTGTGTGTGTGTTTTTTGTATTTGTACACGTGTGTATGAGTGCATGTCAGGGTGTGTATGTCTGGACATGTTGACCTATGTCTGAGGTCGAGCGCTGCGCGCTCGACTTGTCATTTTTGTATGTTTGAGTGTGTGAAAGGCCTGTGGTCGAGCGCTGCGCGCTCGAAAATTCGTGTGTGTGTGTGCATTTTTGTGTTTGTACACGCGTATGTGTGAGTGCGTGTCGGTGTGTGTGTGTCTGGACATGTTGAATGATGTCTGTGGTCGAGCGCTGCGCGCTCGACTTGTCATCGTTGTGTGTTTTGAGAGTGTGAAAGGCCTGAGGTCGAGCGCTGCGCGCTCGACGAGTCGTTGTCTGTGTTGCAGAAACAATAGGCCCTTCGCCCTTGGCAGGCCAGGGGCTCGGGCCTAATTAAAGCCGCGAGCGGCGTCAAAAGGCCCTCGCCCGCCGCTTACCTGACCCGCCCCGTTTTATTCTTTCATTGATGTTTGTCAAATTTGGCACATTTCCATGGCAACAAGTAAATTTGATTTGATGGGAGATTTTTCACTTGGGCCCATTAGAATAACATGGGGAACTTCAGCCATCGCCACGGCAACACCTTTGAAATTACAACATGGTTACCATTTGCTTTTCTGATCGAGACCACATGAAGGAATTATCACCCAAGTTTCATTGATTTCTGACAAACTAACAATTTTACTCCCCATACAAATTTTATTTTTAATCCATAGGGGGCGCTGTAACGCCGATTTTCAAAATTTCTCTGTCAATGTGTCCTGATCAGAAGGGTCAATAAGTGTTTAAAATTTGGTTTGGATTGGAGTCATTATGTAGAAATGGCAGCCATTTATCACACTGAAAAAATGGCAAAATTTGACATCAACTTTGCGGCGTCGCCACACGGAAACCGTAATCTGAAGATTTGTGAATTGGATAACTTTTAATTGTCTACTTGTGTAGATGGTGTCCACCAAATTTCAGCTCATTTGGAGAAGCGCGCGATCAAAACGAACATTTTGTACAACGCCCTGGAAAACGCTGACTCAGCAATTTTGAAAATTCAATCCCAGCTCGCTGCTTTCCTGCTGTTTTGACGGCGGGGTCATAATAATATTTTTTGTTTGTCCCGACAACGCGCATGTGTATACCAAATTTTGTGGCTGTACGACAAAGTTTTTTGCGGACTCCCTCCCATCGACGCAATGCATTTTGGGTTTTGCAATTGGCGCTGCAGAGCCAATTTTTAAATCCCAATATTGAAATTCATATTAAAAAAAATTTTTCACCGGAACTGAATTTTGTGCAAAATTTGGTGAGTTTTCGAGCATGTTCAGGGGGTCAAATTCCAGTTTAAAGAGCAGAAGAAGAAGAAGAAGAAGAAGAAGATTAAAGCCGCGAGCGGCGTCAAAAGGCCCTCGCCCGCCGTTTACCTGACCCCCCCCCGTTTTATTCTTTCATTGATGTTTGTTAAATTTGGTACATTTCCATGGCAACAAGTACATTTGATTTGATGGGAGATTTTTCACTTGGGCCCATTAGAATAACATGGGGAACTTCAGCCATCGCCACGGCAACACCGTTGATATTACAATATGGTTACCATTGGCTTTTTTGATCGGGACGACATGAAGGAATTATCACCCAAATTCCGTTCATTTCTGATAAACTAATAATTTTACTCCCCATACAGATTTTATTTTGATTCTGTAGGGGGCGCTGTGACGCCGATTTCCAAAATTTCACTGTCAATGTGTCCAGATAAGAAGGGTCAATAAGTGTTTAAAATTTGGTTTGGATTGGAGTCATTAAGTCGAAATGGCAGCCATTTATCACACTGAAAAAATGGCAAAATTTGACATCAACTTTGCGGCGTTGCCACGCGGAAACCGTAATCTGAAGATTTGTGAATTGGATAACTTTTAATTGTCTATTTGTGTAGATGGTGTCCACCAAATTTCAGCTCATTTGGAGAAGCGCACGATCAAAACGAACATTTTGTACGACGTCCTGGAAAACGCTGACTCAGCATTTTTGAAAATTCAATCCGAGCTCGCTGCTTTCCTGCTGTTTTGACGGCGTGGTCATAATAATATTTTTTGTTTGTCCCAACAAGGCGCATGTGCATACCGAATTTTGTGGCTGTACGACAAAGTTTATTGCGGACCCTCTCCCATTGACGCAATGCATTTTGGGTTTTGCAGGTGGCGCTGTAGGGCCAATTTTTAAATCCCAATATTGAAACACATATTAAAAAAAATTTTTCACCGGAACTGAATTTTGTGCAAAGTTTGGTGAGTTTTTGAGCATGTTCAGGGGGTCAAATACCAGTTTAAAGAGCAGAAGAAGAAGAAGAAGAAAGAAAGAAAGAAAGAAAGAATTAAAGCCGCGAGCGGCGTCAAAAGGCCCTCGCCCGCCGCTTACCTGCCCCGCCCCGTTTTATTCTTTCATTGATGTTTGTCAAATTTGGCATATTTCCATGGCAACAAGTACATTTGATTTGATGGGAGATTTTTCACTTGGGTCCATTAGGATAACATGGGGAACTTCAGCCATCGCCACGGCAACACCGTTGATATTACAATATGGTTACCATTTGCTTTTTTGATCAGGACGACATGAAGGAATTATCAGCCAAATTCCATTCATTTCTGACAAACTAATAATTTTACTCCCCATACAGATTTTATTTTGATTCTGTAGGGGGCGCTGTAATGCCGATTTTCAAAATTTCACTGTCAATGTGTCCAGATAAGAAGGGTCATTAAGTGTTTCGTATTTGGCTGAGATTGGATCTTTTATGTACGAATGGCAGCCATTTATGACACTGAAAAAATGGCAAAATTTGACATCAACTTTGCGGCGTTGCCACGCGGAAACCGTGGTCTGAAGATTTGTGAATTGGATAACTTTTAATTGTCTACTTGTGTAGATGGTGTCCACCAAATTTCAGCTCATTTGGAGAAGCGCGCGATCAAAACGAACATTTTGTACGACGTCCTGGAAAACGCTGACTCAGCATTTTTGAAAATTCAATCCCAGCTCGCTGCTTTCCTGCTGTTTTGAGGTCGGGGTCATAATAATATTTTTTGTTTGTCCCGACAACGCGCATGTGTATACCAAATTTTGTGGCTGTACGACAAAGTTTTTTGCGGACCCCCTCCCATTGACGCAATGCATTTTGAGTTTTGCAGGTGGCGCTGTAGAGCCAATTTTTAAATCCCAAAATTGAAACACATATTAAAAAAAATTTTTCACCGGAACTGAATTTTGTGTAAAGTTTGGTGAGTTTTTGAGCATGTTCAGGGGGTTAAATTCCAGTTTAAAGAGCAGAAGAAGAAGAAGAAGAAGAAGAAGAAGAAAGAATAATATTTTTTGCAAAAACAATATGCTTTTTTTTTTTTCTGCCATTATTTCGCCCACATGTTATATATTTTCGGAAAGGACTCGAGAAGCCCGACGCGTCTGTGAGGTGTTTGAGAGTGTTAATGCCTGTGGTCGAGCGCTACGCGCTCGACAAGTCATGTTTGTGTGTGAGAGTGTGTGTGTGTTTTTTGTATTTGTACACGTGTGTATGAGTGCATGTCGGGGTGTGTGTGTCTGGACATGTTGGCCTATGTCTGAGGTCGAGCGCTGCGCGCTCGACTTGTCATTTTTGTACGTTTGAGTGCGTGAAAGGCCTGTTGTCGAGCGCTGCGCGCTCGAAAATTCGTGTGTGTGTGTGCGTTTTTGTGTTTGTACACGCGTATGTGTGAGTGCATGTCGGTGTGTGTGTGTCTGGACATGTTGTATGATGTCTGAGGTCGAGCGCTGCGCGCTCGACTTGTCATCGTTGTGTGTTTTGAGAGTGTGAAAGGCCTGAGGTCGAGCGCTGCGCGCTCGACTAGTCGTTGTCTGTGTTGCAGAAACAATAGGCCCTTCGCCCTTGGCAGGCCAGGGGCTCGGGCCTAATTAAAGCCGCGAGCGGCGTCAAAAGGCCCTCGCCCGCCGGTTACCTGCCCCGGCCCGTTTTATTCTTTCATTGATGTTTGTCAAATTTGGCACATTTCCATGGCAACAAGTAAATTTGATTCGATGGGAGATTTTTCACTTGGGCCCATTAAGATAACATGGGGAACTTCAGCCATCGCCACGGCAACACCGTTGATAATACAATATGGTTACCATTTGCTTTTCTGATCGGGACCAGATGATGGAATTATCACCCAAATTTCATTCATTTCTGATAAACTAATAATTTTACTTCCCATACAGATTTTATTTTAATTCTGTAGGGGGCGCTGTAATGCCGATTTTCAAAATTTCATTGTCAATGTGTCCAGATAAGAAGGGTCAATAAGTGTTTAAGATTTGGTTGAGATTGGATGTGTTATGTACGAATGGCAGCCATTTATCACACTGAAAAAATGGCAAAATTTGACATCAACTTTGCGGCCTTGCCACGCGGAAACCGTAATCTGAAGATTTGTGAATTGGATAACTTTTAATTGTCTACTCGTGTAGATGGTGTCCACCAAATTTCAGCTCATTTGGAGAAGCGCACGATCAAAACGAACATTTTGTACGACGTCCTGGAAAAAGCTGACTCAGCAATTTTGAAAATTCAATCCCAGCTCGCTACTTTCCTGCTGTTTTGAGGTCGGGGTCATAATAATAGTTTTTGTTTGTCCCGACAACGTGCATGTGTATACCAAATTTTGTGGCTGTACGACAAAGTTTTTTGCGGACCCCCTCCCATCGACGCAATGCATTTTGGGTTTTGCAGGTGGCGCTGTAGAGCCAATTTTTAAATCCCAATATTGAAATTCATATTAAAAAAAATTTTTCGCCGGAACTGAATTTTGTGCAAAATTTGGTGAGTTTTCGAGCATGTTCAGGGGGTCAAATTCCAGTTTAAAGAGCAGAAGAAGAAGAAGAAGAAAGAAAGAAAGAAAGAATTAAAGCCGCGAGCGGCGTCAAAAGGCCCTCGCCCGCCGCTTACCTGACCCGCCCCGTTTCAGTCTTTCATTGATGTTTGTCAAATTTGGCACATTTCCATGGCAACAAGTAAATTTGATTTGATGGGAGATTTTTCACTTGGGCCCATTAGAATAACATGGGGAACTTAAGCCATCGCCACGGCAACACCGTTGATAATACAATATGGTTACCATTTGATTTTTTGATCGGGACCACATGAAGAATTTATCCCCCAAATTTCATTAATTTCTGATAAACTAATTATTTTACTCCCCATACAGATTTTATTTTGATTCTGTAGGGGGCGCTGTTACGCCGATTGTCAAAATTTTACTGTCAATGTGTCCAGGAAGGAAGGATTAATCAGTGTTTAAAATTTGGTTTGGATTGGAGTCATTATGTAGAAATGGCAGCCATTTATCACACTGAAAAAATGGCGGAATTTGACATCAATTTGCGGCGTTGCCACGCGGAAACCGTAGTCTGAAGATTTGTGAATTGGATAACTTTTAATTGTCTACTTGTGTAGATGGTGTCCACCAAATTTCAGCTCATTCGGAGAAGCGCGCGATCAAAACGAACATTTTGTACGACGTCCTGGAAAACGCTGACTCGGCATTTTTGAAAATTCAATCCCAGCTCGCTGCTTTCCTGCTGTTTTGAGGTTGGGGTCATAATAATATTTTTTGTTTGTCCCGACAACGCGCATGTGTATACCAACTTTTGTGGCTGTACGACAAAGTTTTTTGCGGACTCCCTCCCATCGACGCAATGCATTTTGGGTTTTGCAGGTGGCGCTGTAGGGCCAATTTTTAAATCCCAATATTGAAATTCATATTAAAAAAAATTTTTCGCCGGAACTGAATTTTGTGCAAAATTTGGTGAGTTTTCGAGCATGTTCAGGGGGTCAAATTCCTGTTTAAAGAGCAGAAGAAGAAGAAGAAGAAGAAGAAGAAGAAGAAGAAGAAAGAATAATATTTTTTGCAAAAACAATATGCTTTTTTTTTTTCTGCCAGTATTTCGCCCACATGTTATATATTTTCGGAAAGGTCTCGACAAGCCCGACGTGTCTGTGAGGTGTTTGAGAGTGTGAATGTCTGTGGTCGAGCGCTACGCGCTCGACAAGTCATGTTTGTGTGTGAGAGTGTGTGTGCGTTTTTTGTATTTGTACACGTGTGTATGAGTGCATGTCGGGGTGAGTGTGTCTGGACATGTTGGCCTATGTCTGAGGTCGAGCGCTGTGCGCTCGACTTGTCATTTTTGTACGTTTGAGTGTGTGAAAGGCCTGTGGTCGAGCGCTGCGCGCTCGAAAATTCGTGTGTGTGTGTGCGTTTTAGTGTTTGTACACGCGTATGTGTGAGTGCGTGTCGGTGTGTGTGTATCTGGACATGTTGAATGATGTCTGTGGTCGAGCGCTGCGCGCTCGACTTGTCATCGTTGTGTGTTTTGAGAGTGTGAAAGGCCTGAGGTCGAGCGCTGCGCGCTCGACTAGTCGTTGTCTGTGTTGCAGAAACAATAGGCCCTTCGCCCTTGGCAGGCCAGGGGCTCGGGCCTAATTAAAGCCGCGAGCGGCGTCAAAAGGCCCTCGCCCTCCGCTTACCTGACCCGCCCCATTTTATTCTTTCATTGATGTTTGTCAAATTTGGCACATTTCCATGGCAACAAGTAAATTTGATTTGATGGGAGATTTTTCACTTGGGCCCATTAGAATAACATGGGGAACTTCAGCCATCGCCACGGCAACACCGTTGATATTACAATATGGTTACCATTTGCTTTTTTGATCGGGATGACATGAAGAATTTATCAACCAATTTCCATTCATTTCTGATAAACTAATAATTTTACTCCCCATACAGATTTTATTTTGATTCTGTAGGGGGCGCTGTAACGCCAATTTCCAAAATTTCACTGTCAATGTGTCCAGATAAGAAGGGTCAAAAAGTGTTTAAAATTTGGTTTGGATTGGAGTCATTATGTAGAAATGGCAGCCATTTATCACATTGAAAAAATGACAAAATTTGACATCAACTTTGCGGCGTTGCCACGCGGAAACCGTAATCTGAAGATTTGTGAATTGGATAACTTTTAATTGTCTACTCGTGTAGATGGTGTCCACCAAATTTCAGCTCATTTGGAGAAGCGCGCGATCAAAACGAACATTTTGTACGACGTCCTGGAAAACGCTGACTCAGCAATTTTGAAAATTCAATCCCAGCTCGCTGCTTTCCTGCTGTTTTGAGGTCGGGGTCATAATAATATTTTTTGTTTGTCCCGACAACGCGCATGTGTATACCAAATTTTGTGGCTGTACGACAAAGTTTTTTGCGGACCCCATCCCATTGACGCAATGCATTTTGGGTTTTGCAGGTGGCGCTGTCCAGCCAATTTTTAAATCCCAATATTAAAATTCACATTAAAAAAAATTTTTCGCCGGAACTGAATTTTGTGCAAAGTTTGGTGAGTTTTCGAGCATGTTCAGGGGGTCAAATTCCTGTTTAAAGAGCAGAAGAAGAAGAAGAAGAAGAAGAAGAAGAAAGAAAGATTAAAGCCGCGAGCGGCGTCAAAAGGCCCTCGCCCGCTGCTTACCTGATCCGCCCCGTTTTATTCTTTCATTGATGTTTGTCAAATGTGGTACATCTCCATGGCAACAAGTACATTTGATTTGATGAGAGATTTTTCACTTGGGCCCATTAGAATAACATGGGGAACTTCAGCCATCGCCACGGCAACACCGTTAATAATACAACATGGTTACCATTTGCTTTTTTGATCGGGACGACATGACGGAATTATCACCCAGATTTCATTCATTTCTGATAAACTAATAATTTCACTCCCCATACAGATTTTTTTTTTATTCTGTAGGGGGCGCTGTAACGTCGATTTTCAAAATTTAAATGTCAATGTGTCCAGGAAGGAAGGATTAATCAGTGTTTAAAATTTGGTTTGGATTGGAGTCATTATGTAGAAATGGCAGCCATTTATCACACTGAAAAAATGACAAAATTTGACATCAACTTTGCGGCGTTGCCACGCGGAAACCGTGATCTGAAGATTTGTGAATTGGATAACTTTTAATTGTCTACTTGTGTAGATGGTGTCCACCAAATTTCAGCTCATTTGGAGAAGCGCGCGATCAAAACGAACATTTTGTACGACGCACTGGAAAACGCTGACTCGGCATTTTTGAAAATTCAATCCCAGCTCGCTGCTTTCCTGCTGTTTTGAGGTCGGGGTCATAATAATATTTTTTGTTTGTCCCGACAAGGCGCATGTGTATACCAAATTTTGTGGCTGTACGACAAAGTTTTTTGCGGACTCCCTCCCATCGACGCAATGCATTTTGGGTTTTGCAGGTGGCGCTGTAGAGCCAATTTTTAAATCCCAATATTGAAATTCATATTAGAAAAAATTTTTCGCCGGAACTGAATTTTGTGCAAAATTTGGTGAGTTTTCGAGCATGTTCAGGGGGTCAAATTCCAGTTTAAAGAGCAGAAGAAGAAGAAGAAGAAAGAAAGAATAATATTTTTTGCAAAAACAATATGCAATTTTTTTTTCTGCCATTATTTCACCCACATGTTATATATTTTCGGAAAGGTCTCGACAAGCCTGACGCGTCTGTGGGGTGTTTGAGAGTGTGAATGTCTGTGGTCGAGCGCTACGCGCTCGACAATTCATGTTTGTGTGTGAGAGTGTGTGTGCGTTTTTTGTATTTGTACACGTGTGTATGAATGCATGTCGGGGTGTGTGTGTCTGGACATGTTGGCCTATGTCTGAGGTCGAGCGCTGCGCGCTCGACGTGTCATTTTTGTACGTTTGAGTGTGTGAAAAGCCTGTGGTCGAGCGCTGCGCGCTCGAAAATTCGTGTGTGTGTGTGCGTTTTTGTGTTTGTACACACGTATGTGTGAGTGCGTGTCGGTGTGTGTGTGTCTGGACATGTTGTATGATGACTGTGGTCGAGCGCTGCGCGCTCGACTTGTCATCGTTGTGTGTTTTGAGCGTGTGAAAGGCCTGAGGTCGAGCGCTGCGCGCTCGACTAGTCGTTGTCTGTGTTGCAGAAACAATAGGCCCTTCGCCCTTGGCAGGCCAGGGGCTCGGGCCTAATTAAAGCCGCGAGCGGCGTCAAAAGGCCCTCGCCCGCTGCTTACCTGATCCGCCCCGTTTTATTCTTTCATTGATGTTTGTCAAATGTGGTACATCTCCATGGCAACAAGTACATTTGATTTGATGAGAGATTTTTCACTTGGGCCCATTAGAATAACATGGGGAACTTCAGCCATCGCCACGGCAACACCGTTAATAATACAACATGGTTACCATTTGCTTTTTTGATCGGGACGACATGACGGAATTATCACCCAGATTTCATTCATTTCTGATAAACTAATAATTTCACTCCCCATACAGATTTTTTTTTTATTCTGTAGGGGGCGCTGTAACGTCGATTTTCAAAATTTAAATGTCAATGTGTCCAGGAAGGAAGGATTAATCAGTGTTTAAAATTTGGTTTGGATTGGAGTCATTATGTAGAAATGGCAGCCATTTATCACACTGAAAAAATGACAAAATTTGACATCAACTTTGCGGCGTTGCCACGCGGAAACCGTGATCTGAAGATTTGTGAATTGGATAACTTTTAATTGTCTACTTGTGTAGATGGTGTCCACCAAATTTCAGCTCATTTGGAGAAGCGCGCGATCAAAACGAACATTTTGTACGACGCACTGGAAAACGCTGACTCGGCATTTTTGAAAATTCAATCCCAGCTCGCTGCTTTCCTGCTGTTTTGAGGTCGGGGTCATAATAATATTTTTTGTTTGTCCCGACAAGGCGCATGTGTATACCAAATTTTGTGGCTGTACGACAAAGTTTTTTGCGGACTCCCTCCCATCGACGCAATGCATTTTGGGTTTTGCAGGTGGCGCTGTAGAGCCAATTTTTAAATCCCAATATTGAAATTCATATTAGAAAAAATTTTTCGCCGGAACTGAATTTTGTGCAAAATTTGGTGAGTTTTCGAGCATGTTCAGGGGGTCAAATTCCAGTTGAAAGAGCAGAAGAAGAAGAAGAAGAAGAAGAAAGAAAGAAAGAAAGAATAATATTTTTTGCAAAAACAATATGCTTTTTTTTTTTCTGCCATTATTTCGCCCACATGTTATATATTTTCGGAAAGGTCTCGACAAGCCCGACGTGTCTGTGAGGTGTTTGAGAGTGTGAATGCCTGTGTTCGAGCGCTACGCGCTCGACAAGTCATGTTTGTGTGTGAGAGTGTGTGTGCGTTTTTTGTATTTGTACACGTGTGTATGAGTGCATGTCGGGGCGTGTGTGTCTGGACATGTTGGCCTATGTCTGAGGTCGAGCGCTGCGCGCTCGATTTGTCATTTTTGTACGTTTGAGTGTGTGAAAGGCCTGTGGTCGAGCGCTGCGCGCTCGAAAATTCGTGTGTGTGTGTGCGTTTTTGTGTTTGTACACCCGTATGTGTGAGTGCGTGTCGGTGTGTGTGTGTCTGGACATGTTGAATGATGTCTGTGGTCGAGCGCTGCGCGCTCGACTTGTCATCGTTGTGTGTTTTGTGAGTGTGAAAGGCCTGAGGTCGAGCGCTGCGCGCTCGACTAGTCGTTCTCTGTGTTGCAGAAACAATAGGCCCTTCGCCCTTGGCAGGCCAGGGGCTCGGGCCTAATTAAAGCCGCGAGCGGCGTCAAAAGGCCCTCGCCCGCTGCTTACCTGACCCGCCCCGTTTTATTCTTTCATTGATGTTTGTCAAATTTGGCACATTTCCATGGCAACAAGTAAATTTGATTTGATGGGAGATTTTTCACTTGGGCCCATTAGAATAACATGGGGAACTTCAGCCATTGCCATGGCAACACCGTTGATAATACAATATGGTTACCATTTGCTTTTTTGATCGGGACGACATGACGGAATTATCATCCAAATTTCAGTCATTTCTGATAAACTAATAATTTTACTCCCCATACAGATATTATTTTGATTCTGTAGGGGGCGCTGTAATGCCGATTTTCAAAATTTAAATGTCAATGTGTCCAGGAACGAAGGATTAATCAGTGTTTAAAATTTGGTTTGGATTGGAGTCATAATGTAGAAATGGCAGCCATTTATGACACTGAAAAAATGGCAAAATTTGATATCAACTTTGCGGCGTTGCCATGCGGAAACCGTGGTCTGAAGATTTGTGAATTGGATAACTTTTAATTGTCTACTTGTGTAGATGGTGTCCACCAAATTTCAGCTCATTTGGAGAAGCGCGCGATCAAAACGAACATTTTGTACGACGTCCTGGAAAACGCTGACTCAGCATTTTTTAAAATTCAATCCCAGCTCGCTGCTTTCCTGCTGTTTTGAGGTCGGGGTCATAATAATATTTTTTGTTTGTCCCAACAACGCGCATGTGTATACCGAATTTTGTGGCTGTACGACAAAGTTTTTTGCGGACCCCCTCCCATTGACGCAATGCATTTTGGGTTTTGCAGGTGGCGCTGTAGAGCCAATTTTTAAATCCCAAAATTGAAACACATATTAAAAAAAATTTTTCACCGGAACTGAATTTTGTGCAAAATTTGGTGAGTTTTCGAGCATGTTCAGGGGGTCAAATTCCAGTTTAAAGAGCAGAAGAAGAAGAAGAAGAAGAAGAAGAAAGAAAGAAAGAAAGAAAGACAGAATAATATTTTTCGCAAAAACAATATGCTTTTTTTTTTCTGCCATTATTTCGCCCACATGTTATATATTTTCGGAAAGGTCTCGACAAGCCCGACGCATCTGTCAGGTGTTTGAGAGTGTGAATGTCTGTGGTCGAGCGCTACGCGCTCGACAATTCATGTTTGTGTGTGACAGTGTGTGTGCATTTTTTGTATTTGTACACGTGTGTATGAGTGCATGTCGGGGTGTGTGTGTCTGGACATGTTGGCCTATGTCTGAGGTCGAGCGCTGCGCGCTCGACTTGTCATTTTTGTACGTTTGAGCGTGTGAAAGGCTTTGGTCGAGCGCTGCGCGCTCGAAAATTCTTGTGTGTGTGTGCGTTTTTGTGTTTGTACACGCGTATGTGTGAGTGCATGTCGGGGTGTGTGTGTCTGGACATGTTGTATGATGCCTGTGGTCGAGCGCTGCGCGCTCGACTTGTCATCGTTGTGTGTTTTGAGAGTGTGAAAGGCCTGAGGTCGAGCGCTGTGCGCTCGACTAGTCGTTGTCTGTGTTGCAGAAACAATAGGCCCTTCGCCCTTGGCAGGCCAGGGGCTCGGGCCTAATTAAAGCCGCGAGCGGCGTCAAAAGGCCCTCGCCCGCTGCTTACCTGACCCGCCCCGCTTTATTCTTTCATTGATGTTTGTCAAATTTGGCACATTTCCATGGCAACAAGTACATTTGATTTGATGGGAGATTTTTCACTTGGGCCCATTAGAATAACATGGGGAACTTCAGCCATCGCCACGGCAACACCGTTGATAATACAACATGGTTACCATTTGCTTTTTTGATCAGGACGACATGCAGAATTTTTCACCCAAATTCCATTCATTTCTGATAAACTAATAATTTTACTCCCCATACAGATGTTATTTTGATTCTGTAGGGGGCGCTGTAACACCTATTTCCAAAATTTCACTGTCAATGTGTCCAGATAAGAAGTGTCAATAAGTGTTTAAAATTTGGTTTGGATTGGAGTCATTATGTCGAAATGGCAGCCATTTATCACACTGAAAAAATGGCAAAATTTGACATCAACTTTGCGGCGTTGCCACGCGGAAACCGTGATCTGAAGATTTGTGAATTGGATAACTTTTAATTGTCTACTCGTGTAGATGGTGTCCACCAAATTTCAGCTCATCTGGAGAAGCGCGCGATCAAAACGAACATTTTGTACGACGTCCTGGAAAACGCTGACTCAGCAATTTTGAAAATTCAATCCCAGCTCGCTGCTTTCCTGCTGTTTTGAGGTCAGGGTCATAATAATATTTTTTGTTTGTCCCGACAACGCGCATGTGTATACCAAATTTTGTGGCTGTACGACAAAGTTTTTTGCGGACTCCCTCCCATCGACGCAATGCATTTTGGGTTTTGCAGGTGGCGCTGTAGGGCCAATTTTTAAATCCCAATATTGAAATTCATATTAAAAAAAATTTTTCGCCGGAACTGAATTTTGTGCAAAATTTGGTGAGTTTTCGAGCATGTTCAGGGGGTGAAATTCCAGTTTAAAGAGCAGAAGAAGAAGAAGAAGAAGAAGAAGAAGAAAGAAAGAAAGAATAATATTTTTTGCAAAAACAATATGCGATTTTTTTTTCTGCCATTATTTCGCCCACATGTTATATATTTTCGGAAAGGTCTCAACAAGCCGGACGCGTCTGTGAGGTGTTTGATAGTGTGAATGTCTGTGGTCGAGCGCTACGCGCTCGACAAGTCATGTTTGTGTGTGAGAGTGTGTGTGTGTTTTTTGTGTTTGTACACGTGTGTATGAGTGCATGTTGGGGTGTGTGTGTCTGGACATGTTGGCCTATGTCTGAGGTCGAGCGCTGCACGCTCGACTTGTCATTTTTGTACGTTTGAGCGTGTGAAAGGCCTTGGTCGAGCGCTGCGCGCTCGAAAAGTTGTGTGTGTGTGTGCGTTTTTGTGTTTGTACACGTGAATGTGTGAGTGCATGTCGGGGTGTGTGTGTCTGGACATGTTGAATGATGTCTGTGGTCGAGCGCTGCGCGCTCGACTTGTCATCGTTGTGTGTTTTGAGAGTGTGAAAGGCCTGAGGTCGAGCGCTGCGCGCTCGACTAGTCGTTGTCTGTGTTGCAGAAACAATAGGCCCTTCGCCCTTGGCAGGCCAGGGGCTCGGGCCTAATAATATTTTTTGCAAAAACAATATGCTTTTTTTTTTCTGCCGTTATTTCGCCCACATGTTATATATTTTCGGAAAGGTCTCGACAAGCCCGACGTGTCTGTCAGGTGTTTGAGAGTGTGAATGTCTGTGGTCGAGCGCTACGCGCTCGACAATTCATGTTTGTGTGTGAGAGTGTGTGTGCGTTTTTTGTATTTGTGCACGTGTGTATGAATGCATGTCGGGGTGTGAGTGTCTGGACATGTTGGCCTATGTCTGAGGTCGAGCGCTGCGCGCTCGACTTGTCACTTTTGTACGTTTGAGTGTGTGAAAGGCCTGTGGTCGAGCGCTACGCGCTCGAAAATTCGTGTGTGTGTGTGCGTTTTTGTGTTTGTACACGCGTATGTGTGAGTGCGTGTCGGTGTGTGTGTGTCTGGACATGTTGAAGGATGTCTGTGGTCGAGCGCTGCGCGCTCGACTTGTCATCGTTGTGTGTTTTGAGAGTGTGAAAGGCCTGAGGTCGAGCGCTGCGCGCTCGACTAGTCGTTGTATGTGTTGCAGAAACAATAGGCCCTTCGCCCTTGGCAGGCCAGGGGCTCGGGCCTAATAATATTTTTTGCAAAAACAATATGCGATTTTTTTTTTCTGCCATTATTTCGCCCACATGTTATATATTTTCGGAAAGGTCTCGACAAGCCCGACGCGTCTGTGAGGTGTTTGAGAGTGTGAATGTCTGTGGTCGAGCGCTACGCGCTCGACAAGTCATGTTTGTGTGTGAGAGTGTGTGTGCGTTTTTTGTATTTGTACACGTGTGTATGAGTGCATGTCGGGGTGTGTGTGTCTGGACATGTTGGCCTATGTCTGAGGTCGAGCGCTGTGCGCTCGACTTGTCATTTTTGTACGTTTGAGTGTGTGAAAGGCCTGTGGTCGAGCGCTACGCGCTCGAAAATTCGTGTGTGTGTGTGTGCGTTTTGTGTTTGTACACGCGTATGTGTGAGTGCGTGTCGGTGTGTGTGTGTCTGGACATGTTGAATGATGTCTGTGGTCGAGCGCTGCGCGCTCGACTTGTCGTCGTTGTGTGTCTTGAGTGTGTGAAAGGCCTGAGGTCGAGCGCTGCGCGCTCGACTAGTCGTTCTCTGTGTTGCAGAAACAATAGGCCCTTCGCCCTTGGCAGGCCAGGGGCTCGGGCCTAATTAAAGCCGCGAGCGGCGTCAAAAGGCCCTCGCCCGCAGCTTACCTGCCCCGCCCCGTTTCGTTCTTTCATTGATGTTTGTCAAATTTGGCACATTTCCATGGCAACAAGTTAAAATTGATTTGATGGGAGATTTTTCACTTGGGCCCATTAGAATAACATGGGGAACTTCAGCCATCGCCACGGCAACACCGTTGATAATACAATATGGTTACCATTTGCTTTTTGATCGAGACCACATGACGGAATTATCACCCAAATTCCATTAATTTCTGATAAACTAATAATTTTACTCCCCATACAGATTTCATTTTGATTCTGTAGGGGGCGCTGTAACGCCGATTTTCAAAATTTAACTGTCTATGTGTCCAGGAAGGAAGGATTAATCAGTGTTTAAAATGTGGTTTGGATTGGAGTCATTATGTAGAAATGGCAGCCATTTATGACACTGAAAAAATGGCAAAATTTGACATCAACTTTGCGGCGTTGCCACGCGGAAACCGTTATCTGAAGATTTGTGAATTGGATAACTTTTAATTGTCTACTTGTGTAGATGGTGTCCACCAAATTTCAGCTCATTTGGAGAAGCGCGCGATCAAAACGAACATTTTGTACGACGTCATGGAAAACGCTGACTCGGCATTTTTGAAAATTCAATCGCAGCTCGCTGCTTTCCTGCTGTTTTGAGGTCGGGGTCATAATAATATTTTTGTTTGTCCCGACAACGCGCATGTGTATACCAACTTTTGTGGCTGTACGACAAAGTTTTTTGCGGACTCCCCCCCATCGACGCAATGCATTTTGGGTTTTGCAGGTGGCGCTGCAGGGCCAATTTTTAAATCCCAATATTGAAATTCATATTAAAAAAAATTTTTCGCCGGAACTGAATTTTGGGCAAAGTTTGGTGAGTTTTCGAGCATGTTCAGGGGGTCAAATTCCAGTTTAAAGAGCAGAAGAAGAAGAAGAAGAAGAAGAAGAAGAAGAAATTAAAGCCGCGAGCGGCGTCAAAAGGCCCTCGCCCGCCGCTTACCTGACCCGCCCCGTTTTATTCTTTCATTGATGTTTGTCAAATTTGGCACATTTCCATGGCAACAAGTAAATTTGATTTGATGGGAGATTTTTCACTTGGGCCCATTAGAATAACATGGGGAACTTCAGCCATCGCCACGGCAACACCGTTGATATTACAATATGGTTACCATTGGCTTTTTTGATCGGGTCGACATGAAGGAATTATCACCCAAATTCCATTCATTTCTGATAAACTAATAATTTTACTTCCCATACAGATTTTATTTTAATTCTGAAGGGGGCGCTGTAATGCCGATTTTCAAAATTTCACTGTCAATGTGTCCAGGAAGGAAGTATTAATCAGTGTTTAAAATTTGGTTTGGATTAGAGTCATTATGTAGAAATGGCAGCCTTTTATCACACTGAAAAAATGGCAAAATTTGACATCAACTTTGCGGCGTTGCCACGTGGAAACCGTGATCTGAAGATTTGTGAATTGGATAACTTTTAATTGTCTACTCGTGTAGATGGTGTCCACCAAATTTCAGCTCATTTGGAGAAGCGCGCGATCAAAACGAACATTTTGTACGACGTCCTGGAAAACGCTGACTCAGCAATTTTGAAAATTCAATCCCAGCTTGCTGCTTTCCTGCTGTTTTGAAGGCGGGGTCATAATAATATTTTTTGTTTGTCCCGACAATGTGCATGTGTATACCGAATTTTGTGGCTGTACGACAAACTTTATTGCAGACCCCCTCCCATTGACGCAATGCATTTTGGGTTTTGCAGGTGGCGCTGTAGAGCCAATTTTTAAATGCCAATATTAAAATTCATATTAAAAAAAATTTTTCACCGGAACTGAATTTTGTGCAAAGTTTGGTGAGTTTTCGAGCATGTTCAGGGGGTCAAAATCCTGTTTAAAGAGCAGAAGAAGAAGAAGAAGAAGAAAGAAAGAAAGAAAGAAAGAATAATATTTTTTGCAAAAACAATATGCTTTTTTTTTTTTCTGCCGTTATTTCGCCCACATGTTATATATTTTCGGAAAGGTCTCGACAAGCCCGACGCGTCTGTGAGGTGTTTGAGAGTGTAAATGTCTGTGGTCGAGCGCTACGCGCTCGACAAGTCATGTGTGTGTGTGAGAGTGTGTGTGCGTTTTTTGTATTTGCACACATGTGTATGAGTGCATGTCGGGGTGTGTGTGTCTGGACATGTTGGCCTACGTCTGAGGTCGAGCGCTGTGCGCTCGACTTGTCATTTTTGTACCTTTGAGCGTGTGAAAGGCCTTGGTCGAGCGCTGCGCGCTCGAAAATTCATGTGTGTGTGTGTGCGTTTTTGTGTTTGTACACGCGTATGTGTGAGTGCGTGTCGGTGTGTGTGTGTCTGGACATGTTGAATGATGTCTGTGGTCGAGCGCTGCGCGCTCGACTTGTCATCGTTGTGTGTTTTGAGAGTGTGAAAGGCATGAGGTCGAGCGCTGCGCGCTCGACTAGTCGTTGTCTGTGTTGCAGAAACAATAGGCCCTTCGCCCTTGGCAGGCCAGGGGCTCGGGCCTAATTAAAGCCGCGAGCGGCGTCAAAAGGCCCTCGCCCGCTGCTTACCGGACCCGCCCCATTTCATTCTGGCGATCGTACATCAAAATTTCATCCAAATATTTACAAATATTGCCGTTTGGAATTTGGTTTTGAACGTCCAGTTAGACTTTGTGTGTTTCGAACGTCCATTCAGACCTTATGTGGCTTTAGAACGCCCAGTCAGACTTTTGAGTGGACCTTTTTGTGAATGAGCAGCTTCTCGCCAAACAGCCACGCTCCTCTCCAGTTTCTCTCCCCGTACAGTGAACTCCAGTAAAATTTGGCTGCCAGTTGATTTGAGGGTTGAATTACATTCCTGATAAATTTATTTGAGTAGACTTTGGTTGTTCTGTCTATGTTATGGATGAATAATTTGGCATCATTTTTCTGAGTAAGAGGTGGAATTGGAAACCTTTCAGGAGCTGCAGCATTTCTATTGGTATTGCGTTGGAAATTGTAATATATTCTGTTTGTGAGATTGTGGGATGATATTTGTTCATAAATTGGTTGTATGGTAAGATTTGTCCTTGTTCATCGATTCACTGATTGACCCATATTGCTCCTTGATCAAACCAAGATTTGTAAAATATTGTTTTGTTTCTGTGTTGTATATGTTGGTTGTTCTATATGTAGCAGCTGGTTGGCGAGAAGCCGCATTTGTAGATCAGCCCCGAGGAGAGCAACGCCTGTTTATGGAAGTTTGATAATGTATGTCAATTTTATAATTACATTTAAGTAAAAAATTGAATTCCACATTTTAATATTTTCTCTTATGAGGCCACATAACCAATTCATTTTGAAGATATTATTCATATCATTAATAGATATAGATAGATAGATACTTCATTAATCTCCAACGAGAAATTCACAGTTCCAGCAGCATGAAAGGTAAGAAAAAAAAAAAAACAAAAACATGAGAGCCTGCAAGTTACAAATCAGATTATAAAAAGCAAAAATCATCATCCCTGGGTGGATTCTAACCACCAACCTTTCAGTTGGCAGCCAAACACACTAACCACTTGCGCCACAGAGACCACATACAAATGTGTCCTTGTTACGAGTTGATTTCATACTCTTCTGTTCACATGTGTTTGGAATACTCTTTTTCTATGACTGTAATATGAATAAGTTGTTGTCACCATTTTGTGTTATTTTCTTTGATCATTCTAAGTTAACACCCTGTATAACCTCTTTGTGTGAATTGCTGTGGGCTCGTCGCAGAAGTGAGGTACTTTCCGCACATGCGCAGTACAAACCAGGTTCTGGGATTGATCAGGTACTGACACATAGTGATGGGACAAATGAACTGAGGCATTGAGGCGTGTCTCGAGTAAAAGTGGGCGTGTCAGATGAAGCGTCGCTTTGAGACTTGGGTCGCTTCCGAAAAAGTCACGTGACCGATGACAACCGAGGCCTCGGTTTGTGCAGATCACGTGATTGTTTCGTTCAACGTATCGCTGTCCCATAAAAACGTTTCGAATCTCGAGCCACACTATGGGTGTTGTTGGTGTTTGTGGAGAGAGGAGTGAGAGCGAGTTGTGGAGAAAGTCAGAGCGAGCTGCAGTTAGTACTATCCAGTAAGTATTATTAGTTAGTATTATTCAGTGTGAAATAGCATAAGCTGGAGGAGTAGGAGAAGTGTAGGAAGAGCAGCAGTTTAAATTATTTCTCAACTGCAGTGCTTTGATATGAGACATTATATATATTTTTCTTCATCAGGCTCTCTGCCTGACAAAGGTCTCAAAGACCAAAAGCTGCAAGCTTCAGTAAAGCCTTTTTTGCACAGACCTCAAGTGTGCGGATTTTTTTCTTTTGTACTAGAAGTCACTACCAAGTCCTGCACCTTCCAACAGATGAGCGGTGACCCTTCACCCCTTTATTTATGGGTTGTGTAAAATGATGGATGTTTGTGTGTGTCAATTTTACCATTTGTAAATCTCACTCTTGTATTTGGTGTCTGCACCTTCTGTCACCTTCATCAGTCACATGTGAAGTAGACACTACTTTGACATGTGTATGTAAAGAAGCCGTTGGGAGCCACAGTTCTACAGCAGGGCCTGCAAAGCATGTGTTAGTTTCTGTTACCTATTCTGAAAGGCAACATGTGTACGTGAAATATGTAGAAAAGTTTAATTTATTATTAATAAAATGAGCTGTAAACTATACACTGATGTTGGGTAATGATTAGCTAATTCATGTGGTGGTGCATATATATATATATATATATATATATATATATATATATATATATATATATATGTGTGTGTGTGTCACAAATACTCTCACAGATGAAGCAAGGAAGAAAGAGGAAGTCCTCACTCATGTGGGAGTATTTTGAGTTGACAAATCATGATAAGGTTTGTGAAAACTCGTAATATATTGGGTACCAGCCAAATATTGACATCAGTCCTAATATGTATGATTTTATTAAAGGTGAGGTGTTCCAAGGAGCTGGAGAAATATTGTCCCAAAAAAAGAAACCACCTAAATCCCAGCTCTGTGGAAAAATTCTCATATTTTTGAATAATATCAAATAAAATACTGTCCCTACTTCAGTTTTGCAATGTTACCAGAAGCACAGTCACAAAACAAAAACAAGCACAAACACATTTTATTTAGTCGCATTTATTACAATTAAAAGTATTTAAACACTTTACAGAAAACCAGAACCTGACCTCAATCAAGCAGTCAAACTACAGATCTCAGATCTCTCCCCATTTGTTTCCACTTCCCTCTCTATCTCTGCTGCAGGAGAAACAGACACCATATTAAGTATATTACATGTTTATTGGCATTATCATTTAAACACAATTCAAAGCTTCACACAGCAAAGCCAGTGTGTCATTATAGCCACTCTGCCTGTTTTACTTTTATTTGTCCACTTGATGGCGCAGTGGAGCAAATTAAGCACCATGAAGCTTTGACCCATGAATGAACCAATTGGAAACCCTCAATGCTTCACGGAGCTTCATCTCACCATCACTACTGACACACACACCCTGCAGACAGAACCTTCTGGAAGAAACGCCTCTCCTGACGAACGCCCAGCAACAGCCCAGCAACAGCCCAGCAACTCCAATCAGTGGCAGCACAGAGGACCCGCTGCTCATTGATTGGCTCCTCCTCAGTATAAAACCGCGGACCACACCCTCGCCAACGCCCTCGGTACAGAGGATTACAGAGGTAAGCTTGTGGCCGTCTTGTCCTCCTGCTAGCTTAGCATAGGGTGATTCTGCATTATATCCTATTAAATATTATGCTCCAGCTGAATCTCAATGCTCAGGGTAACAGGAGAAATGCATCATGAAGGCTGAAGTGGAAAAATGAGGTCGCTATTCAAAGGCTAGCTAGCCGTTAGCGAGATAGCTAGCTATTAGACAATTGATGCTATTTCGTCGTTTGCAACTATTTAACTATCATGTTGCTTTATTTTTTAAGTACCGCTGTTATTGTTTATTGGATACTGAAAGCTGAAATGTTGCTGTGACAGATAAAATAGCTGTTTTGCCTCATAGTGTGGTTAAACTGGAGCTTTTCCCAGAGGTAGTGTCAATAAACTCTGCTGGCTTTAGCTGACTGTAGTTTGTGCTGTGCTGTTCGGTTTGTGCTCTGAATGAATGGGAATGCTGAAGGTACCAGCAGAAAACATATACTTGATGCTGATGTGAGGAAACAATGTTTAAACCAGACGTAGGATAACTTTGCACCTCTTTGTATTTGCTTTGGTCATGTTAAAGCTGCTATAAGAGCTTTGGGATGTTTTAATTTGCATCTATGTAGAACAGTTGTCTTAGTAAAATGGTGCTGTGATATCTCTTCTACCTCATTGTGTTTTCTGTAAAATAGTGTGGTTAAACAGGAGCTTTGCTATCAGTGTTTTAGTGTTTTAAAATGGTGCTGTGTGCACTTTGACAGGATTTTTGATGTTTAAATTAATGAACTGGTTTGTTCCATCATGTTAGAATCAGTTCTATCAGTCATTTAGGACATCATGATGAGTACAATATGGTTTATATAAGGCATGTTGCATGATTAAATGTTTTAGTGCTTTTGTTCAGTATCCATTGTCTGATCTTACCATTGTTGTGTTTTAAAATAGTTGTTTCTGAGTCAGCCCTGACAGTAGATTTTTTTTCTCTGATTAAAAAAATCAATTGTGAGGACATTGGATGTGTTGTGTATACATGTTTATCTGCTCATATTGGTGATAACCGTTTTACAGCCGTGGTTTCAGACAAGTGACAGTGTTTGAGGTTTTTTTTCTTTTAAGATTTTCACTATGCTGTAAGTGTCCTAGTCTTGTAAAATGATGCTGTGATGGCATCTCTTTTGTGCCTGGATGTGTTTCATTTTAATTTGTTTAAATGGGAGATGTAAATCATATATCTTTGTCAAATTGTGGCAGTGAGGATATGAATCGTGTGCAATCACACTGAAGTGTTGAAGTATATTCCTCTGTCAACTCCTCCAGCTTTTGCATTTGACTACAGCAGCCACTATGCTGTATTTATCGCTGTCATATCTCGCTACGTCATATGTATGTTGAAGCTTTACTTTATACTGTGGTCAACATTTGTCTTTGTAAAATAGTCCTCTGACAGATGAAATATATCTTGTACCTTGTAATGT
Source organism: Salarias fasciatus (assembly GCF_902148845.1). Classification (NCBI taxonomy): domain Eukaryota; kingdom Metazoa; phylum Chordata; class Actinopteri; order Blenniiformes; family Blenniidae; genus Salarias; species Salarias fasciatus. Next base: position 2,099,074 of record NW_021941373.1, on the reverse strand, counting down.
TTGCTTAAAAAGTAGTGTGGTTAAATGTAACATTGACTACATTTTCTATCAGTTTTGGTGTTAAAATTAATTGCCAGTGCTTTGTTCCATTATCTTACAATCAGTTCTATCAGTCAGTTATGACATCATGATGGATATAATATAGTTTAAGAGATGTTGCATGAGGAAATGTTAACATACCATTAATTACAGTGTCATATTAATTCTCTGTGCTGTGTTAAAGACCAGTTCAGCTACTTTTGCTGCAGACATGTTGAGATTCATCTTCTTTCTGAGAATGCAGTAGTGCTTTCATTTAGTAGCTATTGTCTGGTCTTTAGCCCTTTTGTGTTTTGAATTGGTTGTTTCAGTTTTCTGATGAAAAAATACATAGTAAAGACATTAGATGTGTCTTGTACGTACATGTTTTGCTGCTCATGTTGGTGCTTACTGTTTCATAGCAGTGGTTTTAGATAATTGGGTGTTTTTTTCCACAGCCTTTTGGACGCCCTTTGGACAGCCCTTTGGACAGCCTTTGGACGCCCTTCGGACAGCCCTTTGGACAGCCTTTGGACAGCCTACAGCCTTTGGACAGCCCTTTGGACAGCCATCTTTGCTGCATCACCTCATCTTACCATCCATCCATCCATTCATCCATCTGTTTTGCTTGTTCTCTCTCCCGCTCTCTCTCTCTCTCTCTCTCTCTCTCTCTCTCTCTCTAACCCTCCCTCTCTCCCCCCTCTCTCTCCCTCTACTTCTCTCTCTCTCTCTCAGCAAATTTTCTTCACAGGTAAGTGTGTCAGTAGCTGTGTTGGCATTGTATTTGAAATACTGTTCTACACAGTGTTAGCTGAACAGATTTTGCATGATTAGTAAAACTGTGTCGTGGTAAAAGTTATTTTATTCCATGATAAAGCATTTGTGTGGGAACATTTGTAAATCCATAGCTCTATTTTTCAGCTCTTTGTGCTGTGTTTTTGTCTGTCTTTTTGATGTTGTTAGTTTAAATCGCAGTGACTGTTTGGTGTGGTCCTGTTAGCAGAGTGTTGCATGGCGTTAGCACGGTGTTACCAGGCGTTAGCATGGTGTGTAAATCATGTGTTCTCCAGAAGCATATTTGCTGAGCTGTTTCTCGTGTCAGCTGCATTGAATTTTAGTCTTCTCTCCTGTGTGTTACAGTTTTTATGAGTATTTTGAGGAGGCTTTGTGTTAATTTTGATGTCTTTCATGTCCGTGTATTAGAATGGTGTCTGATGTGAGGTTGTGGGCCAGCTTCAGCTGAATGGAATTATTTATGTCTCCAAGTGTGCAGAGTAAAAGTGTATTCTAATGAAATAATCAGGATTTTTTGTGGCAAATTGTGAAGAGTTGTTGCAGCAATTTTTTTGAAATGATGTGTGTACGTGCAGTATTATTGTAGAATATGACAGCAGTTGTCCCGAGTCAACTGTACTAATGTTGTGTGTCTTAAATTACAAATTTGTATACATTTGGGAATTTTTTTTAATTTAATTTTTGGACTTTTTTCAGACAAGGCAACAACATTTTGTGGTAAGGACAACACAAGGGTTAAGCGTTCATGTGGAAGGTGTATTTGACTAGTGAGCACTGTGTGACTTTTTTCACTTCTTGCCAATAGCGGTGTATAAATCCTGGTAGTGGGTGTTTTCATGTTGCTGGCCTTGAAGTGTATGGTGATAATTAAGATGTTGTGTTATTTTGTAATATTGTAATGATGTAATATTTTGTATCTGGGCTGGTATTTGTGAATTTTACGTGGTGTTTTCCCTCTGTTTTATGAGTTTGTGTGTGCTACATTATTGTAGAATATGACAGCAACTGTCTCGCCTTAGCTATATTTATCTACTCTGTGGAGGTCTCTACTGTGAGTGCTTTTCTATTTTTATTAGGGCTGCAACTAACAACTATTTTAATAGTCTAGTCTTCGACTATTGAAAGATTATTTGAATAATGGATTATATATGTATTGAATTTAGAATGAGGTTGCTTTAATTATTTATTCAGAATGAGTGACACGTTTGGTATCGTACTATAATTATATTAACATTAACTGATGTTGGTGTGGTTGAGATCTGGGTGTGGTCACAATCACAGTTCTGTTCCAGTGGAGGACAGTTTGTGCAGCTCGATGTATCGCGGTCAAAAGGCAGCCGTTTTGTGTCCCACACCTGTAATGAGTCATGGCTTTTCTGATGTAATGTTTGATACATTGAAGAGATTCCAGTTTCGTTGTACCTTTTGCAGTGACAAATGAAGTTCTATTCTATTCAATGCAACACTCGGCAGACTGAACTTTTGTCCTTTCAGATGCCACGAGGGAAGGCACGCAAGCGCTCTCTTGCAGCGCAGAGGAGGAGAGCCATACAGCTTGAAGACTGGCTGAGCCGCCAGGTGGGTGGTTTTTTGTTTTTTATTTATTTTTTTTAACATTTCACACAAGTTTAAAACTTTGAAAGAATTTTCTGAATTGTAATCCTGTATTTTCAACGTGGAGGCACCGCAGCAGGCTGTGGCAGTGAGACCTGCCAGCTCTCCGTCTGCTATGGAGGAGGACCAGGTTATAGTTTCATGGCCACTGAATGCGTCTTTACAACTGTTTTTAGCATCAAACTGTGGCCTTTAGTAGAAACATATGTAACACATTTCATTCTTCTATGCAGCCACAGTTCCGTGATGTGGGAGGGATGCCAGGAACGTCCCAGACCAGCTCCACAGACGGACCAGTGGTCTTGGTTGACCAGGTGAGTTGATTGATGTCTTTTTCCTATTATGTAGCAGTTTCAAAGGTGTATCGACTCAATGGTGTGAAGTTAATTTACGTTTGAGAGCTTAGATATTGGATATTATTATATATTATAGCATATTATCATTTAGCTTTTATCTTTTCACATGCTGCACGGCAAGAATGCGACAAGGGGGGCTGAGCTCTTCGTGGGGCAGTCTGCTTCCTCTGTGGAGCAGCTCGGGGAGTGGCCCACCCTCTCCCAGGCCTGCTCTTTCAGGGGAGCAGTTGTTCCCGCTGCTCGTCCCCCTCCATCTGCGGAGCCCACTTCCCGTAAGTTAATCTCTTTATTTTTCTGAACTGAATTATTTGATTAGACGGTAAATGATTTCACTTATGTCTTTATAGGCCATGGTACTCGGCACAGGGCCCAGATCTGGCCACGTGGGAAGTCCGGACGGCAGCACAAGCTGATCATCCCGGTGGAGTATCCCGACAAGCAGGCAAGTTGTTAACCCTCAGAATCAAACAGGGTGTCTATTTCCAGGATGACTTTATTTCAGCAGGATTGACAGCAGAGCGTGCCAACCTTGGGTGCAGAGACTGATTTTGACCAGCAGGTGGAGCTGGTGCCTCAGCTGTATTGACACCAGCTGCGCCACAAACGGCTGACAGCAAAGGGCTAAGTTTCATCAAAATGTCTAGTTTTTGAAGCTATTAAAAAACAGTAAACATCAACTGTTGTTTCTTTTATCTAGTTTGCTCTGGTTATCGGTAACTCCCATCTGCGTTCTGTCGTGGATGGGTACGTGCCGATGCCAAGCAGTCGCTTTTCCTTCGGGATTAGTGCAACACCTGGCGGAGCCGCACGGGACATCCTGAAGGAGGTGGCAGCGACCGAGCTTGACCGTGGTGGGTGCAGTAGCAAGAAAAAACAATGACTTTTGTGATGTTTTTTGACACATTTAACATCTGACCCTTTTGTGCTCATCAGTGCCCGATGTTGTCGTTGTCATGGCGACTTGCAATGGTCTCACGGCTTGCAGAACGGTCTCCCAGGCTGCGGAGGAGTTCGGGAAGCTCCTGGACCATGTTTGTGGACGCTGGCCTACAGTGCGTGTTTTACATTCTCCTTGAATTAATGGTACTTTGTTTACAAGTTATACATGGTCTCAATTGTATTTTGTTTGCAGGTGTGTGTCCTGGATTTTCCGCCCCGGCTGAGTGCTGACGCGGAGCTTCAGGCGGCGCATCGTCAGGCATACCAACAGGTGTCAGCTGCAAGAGGTATGTGAATATTCAAGTTTTTATTTGTAACCGTGGGTAGATTTGTTTTACTGCGATCACATACGACATCAGTTTTCATTCTGAACAGAATGTATAATGTAACATTTCTCCACACTTTTCCACTATAAGCAACAGCTTAGAGTAGAAAAGTATGGAGAAATATTCTGCAGATTCAGACCGACCGTCGTAGCAAATCTCTTTTTGTACCTTCTTGTACAGTACTTTGAAATAAAAGTCCTCTGTCCAGAGGAACAGCAGGACTGTACGGAGGTGCAGGGCATCAGATAAGATTGAGGACACGATCCTCTGCACTTGTCTGATAGCTTGACCATTTTAGTTTAAAAATAATAATGTTACTTGTGTTCACTTGTCTCTTTGAACATGTGACATACTTTATGTGACGTGCTCTCTTTTTTTTTTTTTTGGTTTGGTTCCTAATGTTTTTTTAGGACTCCGTTATTTCTCCATGGCGCAGCATTTCCCTCTGGGACGCAGGGAGCTGTGGGCCCGGGATGGTGTAAGTACAATGTCTGTGTTTTATAAAATCACTTAATTTTGTGAACATTTTATTTACCGTGGGTGAACGGTGTGTTTCAGATTCACCTGAGCGACAGCGATGGCATGGCGATCCTTGTCCAGCAGTTGGACAACGCTGTTGCTGCCCTGGTGTCTCCTCCCCAGCCACACCCATCCACCAGCAGGCGGCCTCCTCCCCAGCCCCTTCCATTCAGCAGTGCTGCCCCTCGGCTGGGGCTGACCGCACCGTCGCCCGTGCCACGCACGCCCCCAGCTGAGTGGACAGTGATTGGGAAGGACAGCAAGGTAAGGGGCAGGTACCGGTTTAAAGTATTGTCCTTGGAGTTGCATTATGTTGACTAATTCATTGTTATTTTGTCACTAAGCATCGGATCTCCCCAAACAATGGGCGGCCAGTGGCGCAGGAGGTTAGTGTACTGCTCTGTAAAGCTGTGTATGCTAATGCTTTAACTAAAGTGTTGTTTCTTTTGTTTTGAGGTGGAGACAGTTTTCTCCTTCCCCCTGTCGCCTCGCTGGTTCAGCCCTGCCATGCTGGTTAAGATGGAGCACATTTCTCCATCTCATGGTGGCTGTGGGGGGAGCTTTTCTTCAAAGAAGGTAAGCATTATATCTCATGTTAAATGTAGTCTTCTCTTGAGCACAGAATGTAACCTTTGTTTTTTTTGTTTTTCCTACACACATCAGTCAAAGCGTCGCAAGCATGCTGCATTAAAGAGACGCCGACCAAGAGGCCAGGTGGGTGTTTTTCAGATGTTGCACACACAAGTTTAAAACTTTGAAAGAATTTTCTGAATTGTAATCCTGTATTTTCAACGTGGAGGCACCGCAGCAGGCTGTGGCAGTGAGACCTGCCAGCTCTCCGTCTGCTATGGAGGAGGACCAGGTTATAGTTTCATGGCCACTGAATGCGTCTTTACAATTGTTTTTAGCATCAAACTGTGGCCTTTAGTAGAAACATATGTAACACATTTCATTCTTCTATGCAGCCACAGTTCCGTGATGTGGGAGGGATGCCAGGAACGTCCCAGACCAGCTCCACAGACGGACCAGTGGTCTTGGTAGACCAGGTGAGTTGATTGATGTCTTTTTCCTATTATGTAGCAGTTTCAAAGGTGTATCGACTCAGTGGTGTGAAATTAATTTACGTTTGAGAGCTTAGATATTGGATATTATTATATATTATAGCATATTATCATTTAGCTTTTATCTTTTCACATGCTGCACGGCAAGAATGCGACAAGGGGGGCTGAGCTCTTCGTGGGGCAGTCTGCTTCTTCTGGTGGCTGTGGCGGGGGCTTTTCTTCAGAGAAGAAGGTAAGCATTATATCTTATCTTAAAGGTGCATTAAGGAGTTTGCATGTTTTATGCGAAACACCGCCCCCTGCAGGCCTTGGGCGTAATGCAGCTTAATGAAATGCTTGTTTCTGTGGCTTGTGTCCACGGAAGAGGGGAGCTCCTTCCTCACTCTTTTAGTAGCGCTCAAGTAAAATTTGTAAAATTGTGTTTTTTGTTTTTCCTTACACACATCAGTCAAAACGTCGCAATCTTGCTGCATCAAAGAGACGCCAACCAAGACGCCAGGTGGGTGTTTTTCAGATGTTTCACACACGTTTAAAAATGTGAAAAATGTTTATGCATTATCGTTAAGTTCAAGACAGCACAAGAAATGGTTGCAGTGAGACCCAGCTCACTTCCCAGCTCCGTGTCGGCGGGTCACCACGTTCGTTGAGGTTTATGGCTGTTGAATGCGTGTTTACAGTTTATTTTTCTGGTTGTGTTTTAGGTGGAGGCAGTGACAACAGAAATGTTGTCCACCCCTGTGGTCATCTGGGACAGCTTCCTGGAGGATGAGGTGTGCGTGTGTGTGTGTGTGCGCGCGCAGACTTTTCTGCTATCATCACCATTCAAGGGCCTTTTGTAGAATAATGTGTAACACATTCTTTTGTGCAGCTCCAGTTTGGTGATGTAGGGGTGATGCCATCTGGTAGTTCCAGGGACAGGCCAGTCATCTTTATGGACCAAGTGAGTTGTATTTTTATATTATGTACTGCTTTAAAAACATATCTGCTGGACATTGTGAGAATAATTTACATTTGAGAGGGTCTGATAATTCTGTGCTTTTCTTACATCCTGCAGATGACCAGCATGGCTCCATCAACCAGTCAGCCTTCTCCGCGTCGCAGCATTCCACCGTCTGCCCACGAGGAGAGAGCTTCTGACAATGGGGACAAAGGTCGGTCTTGCATTTGTTGTGCACACTCTGATGTAGATATTGGTGAAGGTGTGGTGACATTTGGTACTGGTGATGCTGAAGTGATGGAGATAGTTAGTCCTGTTGTGTCGAGCGACGTTCTGAGGGAGGTCAGTGAGTTGGTTTGTCTTCCGAGCTGTATTAGGGGTAGCTTCCATCAGGGCCATGGCAGGTTCAAGTACAGGGGAGTACAGTGTGCAGCAATAGCTTTAACAGCATTAGCTAAGCATACAGCTTCCAGTGTGTTGTCATGGGCACAACAGGATTTAGATCGGACTTTGGAAGTGGGTGATGGACTGTACGCCTGTCTTAGGGACAATAACTTGACTCATGGCAATGAGCTGTTGCTTGCCACTGATTTACCCAAAGAGTCAGTTATTGAAGGTCAGCTGTATCAGTTTGAGTTCAGCCAGCCAGTTAATGGGGCTGCAAACATAGTAGAGCATGAGTTTATTGAGGCAGGCAGCTGGGTTACGCTGGATGCAGGACTAGAGCAGATGTTGGCGCACTATAATACATGTCTACTGACGCTGTGTGCCAACACTGTTGCTGTCATTAGAGACAGAGGTAGATACGCAGTAGTGGATTCTCACATGCGTAGTGCTACAGGGATGGTAGATTCAAAAGAGGGCAACAGTGTAGTGTTGTATTTTAGGTCTGTAGATGAGTTGTATGCCCATTTTTGTGAGCTGGCAGGTTGTTTTCAGATAGATGTTAAACAATTTGAGATTACAGGTGTGGTTGTTACAGCTGTTGGACAGAAGCAGGATAAGTCTGAGGCTGTTCCACCTCAGACTCATCCTGATTCTGTCCAAAGGAGCTGTATTAGGGGTAGCTTCCATCAGGGCCATGGCAGGTTCAAGTACAGGGGAGTACAGTGTGCAGCAATAGCTTTAACAGCATTAGCTAAGCATACAGCTTCCAGTGTGTTGTCATGGGCACAACAGGATTTAGATCAGACTTTGGAAGTGGGTGATGGACTGTACACCTGTCTGAGGGACAATAACTTGACTCATGGCAATGAGCTGTTGCTTGCCACTGATTTACCCAAAGAGTCAGTTATTGAAGGTCAGCTGTATCAGTTTGAGTTCAGCCAGCCAGTTAATGGGGCTGCAAATATAGTAGAGCATGAGTTTATTGAGGCAGGCAGCTGGGTTACGCTGGATGCAGGACTAGAGCAGATGTTGGCACACTATAACACATGTCTACTGACGCTGTGTGCCAACACTGTTGCTGTCATTAGAGACAGAGGTAGATACGCAGTTGTAGATTCTCACATGCGTAGTGCTACAGGGATGGTAGATTCAAAAGAGGGCAACAGTGTAGTGTTGTATTTTAGGTCTGTAGATGAGTTGTATGCCCATTTTTGCGAGCTGGCAGGTTGTTTTCAGATAGATGTTAAACAATTTGAGATTACAGGTGTGGTTGTTACAGCTGTTGGACAGAAGCAGGATGAGTTTGAGGCCGTTCCACCTCAGACTCATCCTGATTCTGTCCTAAAGACAGGATGTAAAAGGTCAGCTCCAAGTGAATTGACATCTGTTTCCGGAAGCGCACACACACTCAAAAAAGCAAAGCATGACCATGAATCTGATGTTGATTTTGATGTGGTGTTTTCCAGTGCCGTCACTGAAACCCATAATTTCAGCCCACTTTGGGAAAGTGTCTGTAGGACATTGTGTAGAAATCTAAATATTGACTATGAGAGACATGTTGTAGCAGAACCAAAAACTGGTTCTATGGGACCATTAGGTGTGCCATGTACAAAAGTTAAAATTGTTCCCGACGGTAATTGTTTCTTTCGATCGATTTCACAGGCCATTAGTGGAACACAAAAATCTCATAGGAAAATTAGACTTGCGGTCGTTAAACATCTGGAAAATAATGTTTTACAATACCAAAGTATTTTGCGTGATGGCCACTCATCTGTGGTCGAATATATTAACAGCACAAATATGCGTAAAGTAAACATGTGGGCCACTGAAGTCGAGATCCAAGCAGCAGCAGATCTTTTAGGTGTTGACATTTATACATTTTTGAGTGGGCGTTGGCTTAAATTTGGTTGTACTACCAGGCCTTTGTCCACAAATGGCATTTATCTGGAAAATATTAACAACATTCATTATGAAGTAGTTACTTGTGTAAAAAACCCTGTGACCCACAACTGTTATGGATGCTGCCAAATTAGTGAGCTTGTGGGTTACAACATTAGATCTAGACAGATAAATGCCTCAATTGATCATCTGACACTAAAAAGCAATGTGCCATGTAGGTTGTCAAAGTACATTCAGAAGAAAAAACAAAAATATATTACAACCAAATATGACACATGTAAAGAGATGATGCTTGAAAGGCTTCGAAAGAAATACAAAGAAAATGTAAATTATAGATTTAAAGTAAAGAGAATAAACAAAATTAAATATGCACTCAATATAATGTTGAAAGAGAAAAAGAAGGCTGCGATCAATCTGAAATACAGACAGAATTTAGAATATCAAAAGAAGAAGCGAGCTGCACTCAATCTGAAATACAGAGAGAATTTAGAATATCAAAAGAAAAAGCGAGCTGCACTCAATCTGAAATACAGAGAGAATTTAGAATATCAAAAGAAAAAGCGAGCTGCACTCAATCTGAAATACAGAGAGAATTTAGAATATCAAAAGAAAAAGCGAGCTGCACTCAATCTGAAATACAGAGAGAATTTAGAATATCAAAAGAAGAAGAAAGCCGCAGCCAGACTTAAGTATAGGGGCAATGTAGAATATAGAGAGAAAAAGAAGATGACCACAAAGGCAGCAATTAAGCTGAAATATCAAGACAATGTAGAATATAGAGAAAAGAAAAAAAGCTTAAGCATCAAAAAGTATAAACATGATTTTCAACATAAAAACAATGTAAAAAGCTATAGTAAAGTAAAATATACCAGAAACAATCAATACAAAAATCAAACTCGGGCTGCATATATAAATAGAAAAAGGCAAATTAAACAAAAACAGGCAGATAACTTTGATTTGGTCAAGGAACAATTTTTGAAAGCAGTAGAAAACGGCCCTGAGTATATCTGTTGCATTTGTTTCAAATTATTATTTGTGAAACAAGTCTTACCTTGTAGAAAGGAAGACTTTATGGTTGATCCAAAATCTGCTGCTGTTGCAGATGTTTGTATTTCAGAGGCCTATTTACATACTTGTGTCAGTAGTTGTCCATTGCCGTGCCCGTTGTCTAGCTGCAGAGGTAGTTTGTGGATCTGCTACACTTGTAACTCCAAAGTCAAAAAGGGTGAAATGCCAGCTGAATGCTCAATGAACAATTTACAGTTAGACGACATTCCTCCAGAACTTGCATGTTTAAATACCGTCGAACAACATATAGTGGCGCTTAATATCATCTTTATGCAAATGCATGCTTTGCCAAAGGGAGGACAAGGGGGGGTTCACGGCCCTGTGACCTGCGTACCTGCCAACATTGTGGAATCCACAAAGTTGTTGCCGCGTCGTAACATGGACGGATGGTTATTACCTGTGAAATTAAAGCGTAAACTTTCTTATAAGGGTCACTACGAATATCAATATGTAGACACGGATCGAATTCGGCGCGCGATAGCGTTTCTTAAAGCTAATAATAAACATTATTTAGACATTGAGTTTGATGAAGAGTGGGTTAATGAATTTATTAGGCAAGAGGACGAATCTAAAATCACGGGTGCGTCAGGCCAGGGAGCGTTGGAAAAAGAGGGAGGACAGGCTCTGCAGGGGCAGAAAAAGCAGGGAAAGCAAAAGGCAGGGGAAGGAGAAGAAGAAGGGGAGCAAGAAATAGAGGACGATTTAGATGATGAGCACCTCCACGATAGGCAGCGTCACTGCATGTTCCAGGACACATTTTTTATGCCCATAGATATAGCTCAGGAGGCTCTTGACAACTACTTCCAGGGTGTATTAAATTTGGCTCCGGCAGAAGGGAACAGTCCAGTAAGTTTACTTACAGATGAGGAGAATGAAGCTAAATGCTTCCCCAAAGAGTTCCCCTTTGGGAGTAACACATTTCACACCAAAAGGCGCGTTCGTATTACTTTATGTCGATATTTCATAAACAGGCTTTTACATGCAGATGGGAGATTTGCGCGAAATCTCAAATTTCTTTTCATGGCTCTGTACATGCTGGAAGTAGAGCAGGTTGTCTCAAAGGTCTCAATAGCTTTGCGTAAAGGACATGCATGTCAGGACCCAGGTAATGCTGCTGCAGAGAAGGAAAACTTGGAAAATTTGTTACAATGTGATGATGGTTTTCGTTTTATGAAGCCTATTAGAGGCACGCCCCCATACTGGCAATCCGCTTTAAAAGACTTAATTGCGATGGTGCGCCAGTTGGGTATTCCAACGTGGTTTTGTTCCTTTAGTTCAGCAGATCTCCGTTGGCCAAATCTCCTGAAGGCGTTATTAAAAATAGAAGGCAGTACCAGGAAAGAAGAAGATCTAAATTGGGCAGAGAGATGTGATCTATTACGTCGGAACCCTGTAACTGCAGCTCGAATGTTTGACGCGCGTTGGCGGCAATTCCTAAACAAAGTCCTTAAATCTCCTGCTCATCCAATTGGCGAAATAATTGATTATTTTTATCGCGTGGAATTTCAGCAGCGCGGGTCACCACATGTACACTGTTTGTTTTGGATAAAAAATGCTCCGAAAATTGGCGTAAACACAGACGAAGAGGTAGTTGAATTTGTTGATAAATACGTTTCCTGCGAGCTACCTTCTGACCCAAATTTATTAGAAAAAGTTACTTCAGTGCAGCAGCATTCCAAACGTCACTCCAAAACGTGCAAAAAAGGCAAAAAGACGTGTCGCTTTAATTTCCCACGACCTCCGTCCATGCGTACGTTTATTAAACAAACAGAAGAAGATTTAAATTTGATAATGCCGAAAGAAAAAGCTCTCACGATCATGACTGCACTTAAAACAGCTATCTTAGATGACAATTTACCGATTGATAGTGTGCAGTCATTGTTTAAAGCTCTTGGATTAGATCAGCGCACTTTTGAACTGGCTTATAAGGCATTAGGCGGTCACACACATTTAGTTCTAAAGAGGGGAATTAAAGAAGTTTGGGTTAATAATTACAATCCGAAATTGTTGGATGCTTGGAATGCGAATATGGATATTCAATTTGTTGTTGATGCGTGGGCATGTATAGTTTACATCATTTCATACATATCTAAGGCAGAGAAGGAGATGGGTTTGCTCTTAGGTAATGCTCAAAAAGAAGCTTCCAAAGGTAATGTTAGTGCAAAAGAGGCATTGAAAAAGCTAGGGAGCATTTATTTACATAATCGTGATGTCTCTGCACAGGAAGCTGTTTATCGCGTCACAAACATGCACTTAAAAGAGTTTTCACGGAAAGTAGAATTTATTCCGACAGGTGATAACATAGTTAGATTGAGCAAACCTATCGGTCAAATACAAAACGAGTCAGCAGACAGTATTTGGATGACTAACATTATAGAGCGTTACCAGAGTAGGCCTAATGACAGCACATTTAATGATATGTGCATCGCTAGTTTTGTATCAGAGTACCGCATTCTTAGTCAAACAGAAAAGTGTAAAAAGTCAATTCAGTTACAAAATTCATTAGGCTGGATAGCAAAAAGAGAGAGAACACAGCCAGCCATAGTTAGATATGCAAGGTTCTCAGAAACAAAAAATCCAGAATTATTCCATTTGAGCATCCTACAATTATTTTTACCATATCGCAATGAAAACGATCTTAAGCCAGCTCAATTTGAAACTTATCAACAGTTTTATAAACACGGGGAGGTGCGATTTAGTAATGGGTGTGTTCATTCTGTAAAATCGATCGTTGATGGGAATAGGCGCCGTTTTGAAATAGAGGCTGAGGATTTGGACGAGATACAAGAGAAAATGGACTCTGAGGACATTTTAGAAGAGGCGTGGGCAAATCTCTGCCCCGAGGTGGAAGTTGAAAGGTTGGAGTCAAAAGAGGAGTTTAGTGAAATGTTGCAGGAGGTCCACTCTGAGCATGATCAAGAACACATCCCTGATTTGGCTGTGAGACACGAGGAAATTGGTAATTTTGAGACAAGAAATGTGATGAGTCGAGCTGAGGGTCTCTCACTTGTAAGAAGCCTCAATGAGGAACAGCTGTCTATTTTTTACAAAATACGACAATGGTGCATAGAAAAGGTAGCTGGTAATAATCCTGAGCCATTGCACGTATTGATTACAGGAGGGGCAGGCACTGGGAAAAGCCACCTTGTTCGGGCCATTCAATACGAGGCGTCGCGTTTGTTGGCCCCTATTTGTCACGGTCCTGATAATATTAGCGTTTTATTAACGGCTCCAACGGGGATAGCAGCGTACAATATAAAGGCGGCTACTATTTATACCACATTTAGCATTCCTGCAAATCCTCCAAAACAGTATCAACCACTTAGAGAGGAGAAGCTTAATACGCTGCGCACAAAATACTTGGACATTCAAATTGTAATCATTGATGAAATATCGATGGTTGACCAAAAGGTGTTTATGCATATTGAGGGTCGATTATCTCAGATTAAACAGACGCCTAATTCGGTTCTATTTGGAAACGTTTGCATCATTGCGGTAGGAGATTTTTATCAGTTGCCTCCAGTTAAAGGTCAGGCTTTGTTAAAAGAGACTGTGGGTATTAATTTTTTTAGAGATTTCTTTAAAATAGCAGAATTAAAAAAGATCGTTAGGCAACAAGATAGCGTTTTTGCAGAGCTTTTAAATCGGTTAAGAGTGCGTTCAAGAGGGGCACCCATGCTTCAAAATGATGCAGATATATTGAAGCGTCGTGAAACGGGTGAAGACCCTGATGTGCTGCACATTTTTTCTAAAAGGGAGTACGTGCAGACGTATAATTTAAAGAAGCTTAATTGCGTGTGTTCTGATGTAAAAATGATTAATGCGCAAGATTTTGGTATCGATAAAAACACGGGTAAATTAAAAAAATTAGAAGGCCATCTGTGTCTCCATAAATCCGAAAATGCCAGTTTGGTGGAGTCACTTTTTATTGGCGTTAATGCCCGTGTTATGCTGTGTAAAAACATAGATGTGTCTGATGGCCTAGTAAATGGGGTATGTGGTATAGTTACTCAAATAGTAGAAGACCCACAGAACAAACAGCTTCCTTTAGCAATTTATGTTAAATTTGATGATGATAAAGTAGGAGCAAACAGAAGGAAGCAAACCCATACCCCTGCAGCTCTGACCGGTTCGACTCGCATTGGACCTGAGGAAGAACAGGCGAATAAACGCGGTGAGCGGCGGCGTCAGTTTCCATTCAAACTCGCGTGGGCGTGTACCGTTCATAAAGTACAAGGCCTTACTGTCGATCAAGCTGTGGTGTCCCTTAAAAAAGTATTTGCCCCGGGTCAGGCGTATGTGGCCTTAAGCCGCGTTCGGAGTTTAGAGGGTCTCGTAATTCAAGACTACTCCGAAAAGGCCATTTACTGTAATGATAAGATCAGAGCCGCGTTGGAGAGCCTCCCTCCCTTCATGGTGGACAGTTTGCCTTGGTACAGACAAGAGACACATGTTTTAACGCTGTTTTTCATGAACATACATGGTTTGGTACGACATGTGTCAGATTTGGCTTCTCACACACAGCTTTTGCAGCCTAACTGTGTTGCTGTGGTAGAGACATGGTTATCTGAGGAGTCACCGTTTCAGAGTTGCCACATTGAAGGCTTTAATTTCCATAGTCGCCCCCGTAGTCTTTCATATCAGTGCAGTAACGACACAGCACTGGTTAGTTTACGTGGCCAACAGCACGGTGGAGTTGGCATGTACTGTGAAGAGAACCTTAATTATGAAATCACAGTACCAGACATGGACTTAGAATATTTAGTGAATTATTTTGCAGAGCACCAAATCGTCATAGCAGTAGTTTACCGTCCGCCGTCTTACCCCATGTCTCTATTCAAGTATAATTTAGACAGATTATTAATTTGGCTGAGTTCACTTTATGCCACTGTGGCTGTGATGGGAGATTTTAATGATGACATATTGAAATCTACAAGTCTCTGCAATTTTATGTTAGAAAGAGGTTATATTCAATATGTCACATCTCCCACAACTGAGAGGGGGACATTAATTGATCATTTCTACCTAAATTCTAATCAATATGATGTAGACTGTTCAGTCGTGCCAACTTACTTTAGCGACCATGAAGGGATTGTGTGTTTTTTTAAGGGGAAATCCATATAAATTGTGTGCCTACATCAACAGTTTCAAATTAAAATGGACAGCTGTTACTGATTGTGCTGACTCACCACATGGCTTTTCTTTAATGGCTGGTTTTCAGTTTGTCACAAATTTGTCATCCCCATGCTGTTTCCATCATGCCTTCAAAGTCTATTTCTCTTGCAATTGTTGAGCATTCAGCTTTTTCACCCTTTGCCTAAATTGTAAAAACATATTTATAATTGACTTTGATCATGAATTTAAGTGTCTACATTGTACTTTTTAAGTGTGTTTGTCTTCCAGAACATTGATTGGAATGTGAATCATTGAATTTTAGCAGTTAGTCAGGTTTTTAGATAGTTACTGCATCAGGTTTTGTTGTTAATGTTTAACTTTATTAGTGATTATAGTTGTGAATATATTTCTTGTAGTTGTGGTTTTATTGGTAGATGTTTCTGTGCCTTACAGTGATGCGTGCACACATACTGTAGGGTTTATCTTTGTCCCTGTCAAGGTGTCCATGACTGGGTCAATGGGATAATGTACTTAGTTCATTATAAATAGTTAATTAATAAATATAAATAGTTAGTTCTATTTAATCTCGTGAGCATTCATAATTGTCAGCACGGTTCAGTTAGTTTGCTAAATTTGTATTTTCTATATTCTGTGGGACATTAACCTGTGTATTAAGTTGATTTGTTTATTTGTTAGGATCCCCATGCTACTCTTCCTGGGGTCCACCGATAATTTTAGATATACAAAAAAAAAAAAAAAAAAATCTCAAAAAAAAATTCGAGTGAAGTTAGTGATTAACTATTCTTTTCCACATTGTTAGTTCAAGTGTTATGGTTATGAGGTTTCATTTCCTGTATTACAACAGCATTGATCAATAAAGTCAGAAAAGAATAAAAACAAATTAAGCAAAAGCAAAGAGAAACATTGTAACACTAATTGACAACAGGCCTCATTTCACATATAGGAGGTGCAAAATGCTTTTTGATATTTTCCCATAGAGACACATTGTATACTCATAAAGAGATGTCAAAGAATGCATGTGATTAATGTAAGGATGTAGAATGTGGCAACAATTTAAAACCAGCCATGCATATGCTGTTGTAATGCAGGTTTTGCTTTGCCTTCCATGTGTTCTCAAAAAAGCAAAAGGCACTGGTAATGGTACTCCTGGTTTACTGGGATGGGGTTCGATTCCCTGCGGTGCCCTGCTAATTTTGACTGAAACATGAGAGGTGTTGAAATGTGTTATCAGCCACTTAGCTTAACTGTTCAAGCAGAACTTTGCAACATTTTTACCTCAATAAATGTGTTTCAGAATCCCTGTGGGGGTAAACATAGACTTGTCACGGTGATTCGCCTGTCCCTCCACTCCCCCCGGGGTCTGTGTCCTGAAAACAGCACTTGCAATTTCAGAGGAGCGACCCGACTACATCTCGAAAGAACAAACCTGCTGTACGGTGCTCAGACAGGATTACAAGTATAAAAGCTGTTGGAGTGCGAGATCTGTCATTGTCTTGCAATAGACGATCTTTGCATGATGTGTTGATTGGTTCTAATTTTGGTTTGGTAACTGAAAAATAAAGAGGAGTGGCACCTCCTCTCGTAGAAGTGTGCGAGGCAGGCATGTCTACGACAGACGGCGCTGCCCGGGCAGCGCAGGAACTGCCGCTGCCAAAGATTTAACAAAAGCACGTAAAACAAACATGAAACCCTCGCTAGCGTTAGCAACGCCACCCTGAGGTGCTCACGGATGGCAGAACCAAAAAGACAGAAAAAAACTTTGTCAAACGAGCAGAAAAAAAGGAAACGGGAGTGGGACGCTCTCTGCACGCGGGGGTGGGGGGGGGGGGGGGGGGTGGGGGGGGGGTGCGGAGGACATTTATGACAGTGAGCTTTCACAGGAGACCAGTAGGGGGAGCGCTAAAGCAAATCTTGCATAGTACTGCTTTAAGGCCTCAGTATGCTTCCCTGTCGCCGCGACATCGTTCCTACGACACCTACGTCGTAGCCCTACGTCGGGCTACACTAGGGCTTGACGTGCACCTCCCAAAAATTCTGACTTCGCGTCGAGGCGACGCGTGGTGACATGAACGTCGAGACCTGTGATTGGTCCGCTTTTGGCGGTGCAGACGATTTAATCTGTTGGAACCGCAGAGCAACCTGAAAATGTCTTCAGCTCGCATGTAAGCCGCTCTTCAGGCACCTTGAAGCGACGACGAGGGGGAGAAAAGGAGGCCAGGACATGTCTGAAAGCCAGAGACTGGGTGGTGCTGCTTAACGAGCTAATACTTTAAGAAAATAAATAATGAAGCAACGTGAAAAAGCAGCTCTTGCTCCTAAATGAAACCATATGTGTGCTGACCTTCCACCATTTGAACTCAGATTACATTGTTGCTATACAGACTTTTCAGTTCTCAGTCTGTTTGAGCTCAAGATGTTATAACAAACTTGATATAATTTGAGTCCCCACCCTCTGGTTTAGTTTTAGTGATTCGGAATGCATGTCAAATATGGTGCATGGAAACTTCGCTGGAGGACTATGGTGCTGTGGGCAACATTTAATACACATACAAAACAATGACATCTTCACAGCTGGTACAAATGGGCTCGAGCGTGGGCGGCCGCTCCGGGGCCGCAGGCCGGCTCTTTGTTGGAGACAACCTGGGCAGAGGCCGCGAGAGTGCGGAGTTTCCCGTGCTGCTGGCCGTGGTCCTGAAGCTAGGGCCGAGACGCTCTAGCAGAGGTCACATGATCCCGGAGTCTTCCGGGTCGCTGGCCTTGGTCCTGAAGCTGGGGCCGGGACGCACACTGACGGGACGCCGTGCGGCGATAACCCGGAGCGGTACGGCTCTTTCGCCCCGACGCCTCACCGCGAGGGGAAACGCTGCTGGAAGCGTAATGAATAACGCCGAGAGCGAGGCGCCCAGCGGCGGACACCCGGATCTGCAAAGTTCCGCTGCTAGGACGATTCGCTATGCTCACCTGAGTCGAAGCCGACGGATAATGCAGCCTGGAGTGTTTACGGGGTGCTGGAAGCACCTCAGCAGTGCTCCATTTCCAAGGCGCGCACGACGGGGAAGCCAGCGGTCTCGATGCGCTGCTGCATCCCGTATGCGCAGCCGCCGTGCGGCAAGCGCGTGAATGCGCATTCAACTCACCGATCTCAGCCGCTTCATCCCGAGCAGGAGACGAGAGGTGGAGAGACCCTGCCGAGTTTAACACTTTTCGATTGTGTAAAGACAGTGAGGACAGGCCAAGCCACAGGTGCCTCATGGCGAGCTGTGCACTTGCCATGACGCGGCCTCCGTTGACGGCGACAGCCCTGCACATCCGTGTGAGGACCTCGGCCGCGTTCTGGATTTCCTTAATGTCATCTGGAGTGAGCTGGGACCTCTCGTGGCAGATTTTATCCACGGAGCCCAGCAGAATTGTCATGTTGTTGGCCAGGGTGAATATCTGATTGCCGCTAGCGTAACCACGATCCAGGAAGGGCGCCATGCGCCTGTCTCTCTCAGATGGCAGCATGGGTTTTCCGCCCGGCCAGGCGGAGGACTTAGGGAGAAGGCACAGTCTCACGGAGTCCTCTATTGCAGGCACTCCGTGGACCGGCGGCCAGCCGTTCACGCAGGAATATTTGCGGTAGCCTTTCACCGCGCCTTTGGCGGTGAGTGGCGTACCCAAATCCTTCCGCACGTTCTCCTGGAATGAAGGCACGGCGGGACATAACACCGCAGTCCGGGACCGAGTCCGTGACTGGGTTGCTAGCCCGAGTGCAAAGTCGTGCTGAACCGGCTCCGGAGACTGCAGTGGCAGCGTGAGGCTGATGCGCTCAGTGGCGGAGGTGAGGAACCCCGCGAGGTGTTCGACAGGCTCACGGGGGGGGGGGGGGTCATGGCGGCTGGTGCGGGAAACGGTGGAGGTGGAATCGCCGAGGTGGGAACTCTGTGACACCGAAACGCTGCTGCTGCTGCCTGCTGATGCTGCCGACGGCGTCGTCCCACTCATAGGCGGCTGGGCCGGTGACATCCACGGCGTCCTCGGCATTGTCCTCGTGGGCGGGAACCGGAGAGGTGTCTCCCACGAACACGGCCTACCGGTGAAGTTCTTCTGGCAGCAGCGCGAGGTGGGCCGGGCAGGTGGACCGCTGGCGGTGATACTGCTGGCCGAGGCAGAGAAAGCAGCGCTTGTGATGATCTCCCTCGCAGAGCGGAGTGCCGCAAGAGCGGCAGGTGGAAGGCCCGGTGGCGACTGGTCGTAGGCCGGTGAATCCATGTCTTGATCTGATCTTGATACGCAAGGTCCTGATCTGGAGAAAGCTTTTAAGGTGAAATATAAGGGAAAAATCAGAATTAGTCAAAAATGAACCTAA
This sequence comes from Salarias fasciatus, assembly GCF_902148845.1. Classification (NCBI taxonomy): domain Eukaryota; kingdom Metazoa; phylum Chordata; class Actinopteri; order Blenniiformes; family Blenniidae; genus Salarias; species Salarias fasciatus. The sequence goes on along the minus strand of NW_021941373.1, from coordinate 2,079,671 downwards.
CACCCCCCCCCCCCCCTACACACACACACACACACACACACACGCACACACAGCACCACCACCACCAGAGTCCCAAGGGTTAAAAACCTCTTAATCTTAATCGATATGCTCAGGCTTGTGCAATACTTCAACTTTTCACTCAAGGAGACTGTGCAGAGCATTGGAGAAAACCACTAATGTTATGATATTGTTATTCTGTACTGTAATTTTTACTAAGTGATGTTCAGAAAGCTGTTAAATTGTTTTTTGTCTCTCTATCTCTTTCCTAATTTGATATAACAGGAGTTTTTTCACTTGGGTACAAAAGAATAACTTGGGGAAAATCAATAATCGCCACAGCAACACCATCCAAAATACTGCATGGATGCCGTTGATGTTTTTCACCTGCAAGTGTGTCAGAAGTCATGTGTCAAATTTGGCACATTTCCATGGTAACAGGTAAAATTAATCGAATGGGAGATTTTTCACTTGGGCCCATTACAATAACATAGGGAACTTCAGCCATCGCCACGGCAACACCGTTGATAATACAATATGGTTACCATTTGCTTTTTTGATGGGGAACACATGAAGGAATTATCACCCAAATTCCATTAATTTCTGATAAACTAATAATTTTACTCCCCATACAGATTTTATTTTGATTCTGTAGGGGGGGCTGTAATGCCGATTTTCAAAATTTCACTGTCTATGTGTCCAGGAAGGAAGGATTAATCAGTGTTTAAAATTTGGTTTGGATTGGAGTCATTATGTAGAAATGGCAGCCATTTATCACACTGAAAAAATGGCAAAATTTGACATCAATTTTGCGGCGTTGCCGCGCGGAAACCGTGATCTGAAGATTTGTGAATTGGATAACTTTTAATTGTCTACTTGTGTAGATGGTGTCCACCAAATTTCAGCTCATTTGGAGAAGCGCGCGATCAAAACGAACATTTTGTACGACGTCCTGGAAAACGCTGATTCAGCATTTTTGAAAATTCAATCCCAGATAGCTGCTTTCCTGCTGTTCTCAGGGTGGGCTCATAATAATATTTTTTGTTTGTCCTGACAAGGCGCATGTGTATACCGAATTTTGTGGCTGTACGACAAACTTTATTGCAGACGCCCTCCCATTGACGCAATGCATTTTGGGTTTTGCAGGTGGCGCTGCAGAGCCAATTTTTAAATCCCAATATTGAAACACATATTAAAAAAAATTTTTCACCGGAACTGAATTTTATGCAAAGTTTGGTGAGTTTTCGAGCATGTTCAGGGGGTCAAATTCCAGTGTAAAGAGCAGAAGAAGAAGAAGAAGAAGAAGAAGAAAGAATAATATTTTTTGCAAAAACAATATGCAATTTTTTTTTCTGCCATTATTTCGCCCACATGTTATATATTTTCGGAAAGTTCTCGACAAGCCCGACGCGTCTGTGAGGTGTTTGAGAGTGTGAATGTCTGTGGTCGAGCGCTACGCGCTCGACAAGTCATGTTTGTGTGTGAGAGTGTGTGTGCGTTTTTTGTATTTGTACACGTGTGTATGACTGCATGTCGGGGTGTGTGTGTCTGGACATGTTGGCCTATGGGTGAGGTCGAGCGCTGCGCGCTCGACTTGTCATTTTTGTACGTTTGAGTGTGTGAAAGGCCTGTGGTCGAGCGCTGCGCGCTCGAAAAGTCGTGTGTGTGTGCGTTTTTGTGTTTGTGCACGTGTATGTGTGAGTGCATGTCGGGGTGTGTGTGTCTGCACATGTTGTATGATGTCTGTGGTCGAGCGCTGCGCGCTCGACTTGTCATCGTTGTGTGTTTTGAGAGTGTGAAAGGCTTGAGGTCGAGCGCTGCGCGCTCGACTAGTCGTTGTCTGTGTTGCAGAAACAATAGGCCCTTCGCCCTTGGCAGGCCAGGGGCTCGGGCCTAAATATTTTTTGCAAAAACAATATGCTTTTTTTTTTTCTGCCATTATTTCGCCCACATGTTATATATTTTCGGAAAGGTCTCGACAAGCCCGACGCGTCTGTCAGGTGTTTGAGAGTGTGAATGGCTGTGGTCGAGCGCCACGCGCTCGACAAGTCATGTTTGTGTGTGAGAGTGTGTGTGCGTTTTTTGTGTTTGTACACGTGTGTATGAGTGCATGTTGGGGTGTGTGTGTCTGGACATGTTGGCCTATGTCTGAGGTCGAGCGCTGTGCGCTCGACTTGTCATTTTTGTACGTTTGAGTGTGTGAAAGGCCTGTGGTCGAGCGCTACGCGCTCGACAAATCGTGTGTGTGTGTGCATCTTTGTGTTTGTGAACGTGTGTGTGAGTGCAAGTCGGGGTGTGTGTGTCTGGACATGTTGTATGATGTCTGTGGTCGAGCGCTGCGCGCTCGACTTGTCATCGTTGTGTGTTTTTTGAGTGTGAAAGGCCTGAGGTCGAGCGCTGCGCGCTCGACTAGTCGTTGTCTGTGTTGCAGAAACAATAGGCCCTTCGCCCTTGGCAGGCCAGGGGCTCGGGCCTAAATATTTTTTGCAAAAACAATATGCTTTTTTTTTCTGCCATTATTTCGCCCACATGTTATATATTTTCGGAAAGGTCTCGACAAGCCCCACGCGTCTGTGAGGTGTTTGAGAGTGTCAATGAATGTGGTCGAGCGCTATGTGCTCGACAAGTCATGTTTGTGTGTGAGAGTGTGTGTGCGTTTTTTGTGTTTGTACACGTGTGTATGCGTGCATGTTGGGGTGTGTGTGTCTGGACATGTTGGCCCATGTCTGAGGTCGAGCGCTGTGCGCTCGACTTGTCATTTTTGTACGTTTGTGTGTATGAAAGGCCTTGGTCGAGCGCTGCGCGCTCGAAAAATCGTGTGTGTGTGTGCGTTTTTGTGTTTGCACACGTGTATGTGTGAGTGCGTGTCGGTGTGTGTGTGTCTGGACATGTTGAATGATGTCTGTGGTCGAGCGCTGCGCGCTCGACTTGTCATCGTTGTGTGTCTTGAGTGTGTGAAAGGCCTGAGGTCGAGCGCTGCGCGCTCGACTAGTCGTTGTCTGTGTTGCAGAAACAATAGGCCCTTCGCCCTTGGCAGGCCAGGGGCTCGGGCCTAAATATTTTTTGCAAAAACAATATGCTTTTTTTTTTCTGCCATTATTTCGCCCACATGTTATATATTTTCGGAAAGGTCTCGACAAGCCCGACGCGACTGTGAGGTGTATGAGAGTGTGAATGCCTGTGGTCGAGCGCTACGCGCTCGACAAGTCATGTTTGTGTGTGAGAGTGTGTGTGCGTTTCTTGTATTTGTACACGTGTGTATGAGTGCATGTCGGGGTGTGTGTGTCTGGACATGTTGGCCCATGTCTGAGGTCGAGCGCTGTGCGCTCGACTTGTCATTTTTGTACGTTTGTGTGTATGAAAGGCCTTGGTCGAGCGCTGCGCGCTCGAAAAATTGTGTGTGTGTGTGCGTTTTTGTGTTTGCACACGTGTATGTGTGAGTGCGTCTCGGTGTGTGTGTGTCTGGACATGTTGAATGATGTCTGTGGTCGAGCGCTGCGCGCTCGACTTGTCATCGTTGTGTGTTTTGAGAGTGTGAAAGGCCTGAGGTCGAGCGCTGCGCGCTCGACTAGTCGTTGTCTGTGTTGCAGAAACAATAGGCCCTTCGCCCTTGGCAGGCCAGGGGCTCGGGCCTAATTAAAGCCGCGAGCGGCATCAAAAGGCCCTCGCCCGCTGCTTACCTGCCCCGCCCCGTTTCATTCTTTCATTGATGTTTGTCAAACTTGGCTCATTTCCATGGCAACAAGTAAATTTGATTTGATGGGAGATTTTTCAATTGGGGCCATTAGAATAACATGGGGAACTTCAGCCAACGCCACGGCAACACCGTTGATAATACAACATGGTTACCATTTGCTTTTTTGATCAGGACGACATGATGGAATTATTACCCAAATTCCATTCATTTCTGATAAACTAATAATTTTACTCCCCATACAGATTTTATTTTGATTCTGTAGGGGGCGCTGTAACGCCGATTTCCAAAATTTCACTGTCAATGTGTCCAGATAAGAAGGGTCAATAAGTGTTTAAATTTGGTTTGGATTGGAGTCATTAATTTGAAATGGCAGCCATTTATGACACTGAAAAAATGGCAAAATTTGACATCAACTTTGCGGCGTTGCCACGCGGAAACCGTGATCTGAAGATTTGTGAATTGGATAACTTTTAATTGTCTACTCGTGTAGATGGTGTCCACCAAATTTCAGCTCGTTTGGAGAAGCGCGCGATCAAAACGAACATTTTGTACGACGTCATGGAAAACGCTGACTCGGCATTTTTGAAAATTCAATCCCAGCTCGCTGCTTTCCTGCTGTTTTGAGGTTGGGGTCATAATAATATTTTTTGTTTGTCCCGACAATGCGCATGTGTATACCAAATTTTGTGGCTGTACGACAAAGTTTTTTGCAGACTCCCTCCCATCGACGCAATGCATTTTGGGTTTTGCAGGTGGCGCTGTAGAGCCAATTTTTAAATCCCAATATTGAAATTCATATTAAAAAAATTTTTTCGCCGGAAATTAATTTTGTGCAAAATTTGGTGAGTTTTCGAGCATGTTCAGGGGGTCAAATTCCTGTTTAAAGAGCAGAAGAAGAAGAAGAAGAAGAAGAAGAAGAAGAAGAAGAAGAAAGAAGAAGAAGAAAGAAAGAATAATATTTTTTGCAAAAACAATATGCTTTTTTTTTTCTGCCATTATTTCGCCCACATGTTATATATTTTCGGAAAGGTCTCGACAAGCCCGACGCGTCTGTGAGGTGTTTGAGAGTGTGCATGTCTGTGGTCGAGCGCTACGCGCTCGACAAGTCATGTTTGTGTGTGAGAGTGTGTGTGTGTTTTTTGTATTTGTACACGTGTGTATGAATGCATGTCGGGGTGTGTGTGTCTGGACATGTTGGCCAATGTCTAAGGTCGAGCGCTGCGTGCTCGACTTGTCATTTTTGTACGTTTGAGTGTGTGAAAGGCCTTGGTCGAGCGCTGCGCGCTCGAAAAATCGTGTGTGTGTGTGCGTTTTTGTGTTTGCACACATGTATGTGTGAGTGCGTGTCGGTGTGTGTGTGTCTGGACATGTTGAATGATGTCTGTGGTCGAGCGCTGCGCGCTCGACTTGTCATCATTGTGTGTTTTGAGAGTGAGAAAGGCCTGAGGTCGAGCGCTGTGCGCTCGACTAGTCGTTGTCTGTGTTGCAGAAACAATAGGCCCTTCGCCCTTGGCAGGCCAGGGGCTCGGGCCTAATTAAAGCCGCGAGCGGCGTCAAAAGGCCCTCGCCCGCTGCTTGCCTGACCCGCCCCGTTTCATTATTTCATTGATGTTTGTCAAATTTGGCACATTTCCATGGCAACAAGTACAAAATTGATTTGATGGGAGATTTTTCACTTGGGCCCATTAGAATAACATGGGGAACTTCAGCCATCGCCACGGCAACACCGTTGATAATACAACATGGTTACCATTGGCTTTTTTGATCGGGATGACATGAAGGAATTATCCCCCAAATTACATACATTTCTGATAAACTAATAATTTTACTCCCCATACATATTTTATTTTGATTCTGAAGGGGGCGCTGTAATGCCGATTTTCAAAATTTCACTGTCTATGTGTCCAGGAAGGAAGGATTAATCAGTGTTTAAAATTTGGTTTGGATTGGAGTCATTATGTAGAAATGGCAGCCATTTACAACTCTGAAAAAATGGCAAAATTTGACATCAATTTTGCGGCGTTGCCACGCGGAAACCGTGATCTGAAGATTTGTGAATTGGATAACTTTTAATTGTCTACTTGTGTAGATGGTGTCCACCAAATTTCAGCTCATTTGGAGAAGCGCGCGATCAAAACGAACATTTTGTACGACGTCCTGGAAAACGCTGACTCAGCATTTTTGAAAATTCAATCCCAGCTCACTGCTTTCCTACTTTTCTGAGGTCGGGGTCATAATAATATTTTTTGTTTGTCCTGACAAGGCGCATGTGTATACCGAATTTTGTGGCTGTACGACAAACTTTATTGGTGACCCCCTCCCATTGACGCAATGCATTTTGGGTTTTGCAGGTGGCGCTGCAGAGCCAATTTTTAAATCCCAATATTGAAACACATATTAAAAAAAATTTTTCGCCGGAACTGAATTTTGTGCAAAATTTGGTGAGTTTTCGAGCATGTTCAGGGGGTCAAATTCCAGTTTAAAGAGCAGAAGAAGAAGAAGAAGAAGAAGAAGAAAGAATTAAAGCCGCGAGCGGCGTCAAAAGGCCCTCGCCCGCCACTTGCCTGACCCGCCCCGCTTTATTCTTTCATTGATGTTTGTGAAATTTGGCACATTTCCATGGCAACAAGTAAAATTGATTTGATGGGAGATTTTTCACTTTGGCCCATTAGAATAACATGGGGAACTTCAGCCATCGCCACGGCAACACCGTTGATATTACAATATGGTTACCATTTGCTTTTTTGATCGGGACGACATGAAGGAATTATCACACAAATTCCGTTCATTTCTGATAAACTAATAATTTTACTCCCCATACAGATTGCATTTTGATTCTGTAGGGGGCGCTGTAACGCCGATTTCCAAAATTTCACTGTCAATGTGTCCAGATAAGAAGGGTCAATAAGTGTTTAAGATTTGGTTGAGATTGAAGTCATTATGTAGAAATGGCAGCCATTTATCACACTGAAAAAATGGCAAAATTTGACATCAACTTTGCGGCGTTGCCACGCGGAAACCGTGATCTGAAGATTTGTGAATTGGATAACTTTTAATTGTCTACTCGTGTAGATGGTGTCCACCAAATTTCAGCTCATTTGGAGAAGCGCGCGATCAAAACGAACATTTTGTACGACGTCCTGGAAAACGCTGACTCAGCAATTTTGAAAATTCAATCCCAGCTCGCTGCTTTCCTGCTGTTTTGAGGTCGGGGTCATAATAATATTTTTTGTTTGTCCCGACAACGCGCATGTGTATACCAAATTTTGTGGCTGTACGACAAAGTTTTTTGCGGACTCCCTCCCATCGACGCAATGCATTTTGGGTTTTGCAGGTGGCGCTGTAGGGCCAATTTTTAAATCCCAATATTGATACACATATTAAAAAAAATTTTTCACCGGAACTGAATTTTGTGCAAAATTTGGTGAGTTTTCGAGCATGTTCAGGGGGTCAAATTCCAGTTTAAAGAGCAGAAGAAGAAGAAGAAGAAGAAAGAAAGAAAGATTAAAGCCGCGAGCGGCGTCAAAAGGCCCTCGCCCGCCGCTTACCTGACCCGCCCCGTTTTATTCTTTCATTGATGTTTGTCAAATTTGGCACATTTCCATGGCAACAAGTACATTTGATTTGATGGGAGATTTTTCACTTGGGCCCATTAGAATAACATGGGGAACTTCAGCCATCGCCACGGCAACACCGTTGATAATACAATATGGTTACCATTTGCTTTTTTGATCGGGACGACATGACGGAATTATCACCCAAATTTCATTCATTTCTGATAAAGTAATTATTTTACTCCCCATACAGATTTCATTTTGATTCTGTAGGGGGCGCTGTAATGCCGATTTTCAAAATTTAAATGTCAATGTGTCCAGTAAGGAAGGATTAATCAGTGTTTAAAATTTAGTTTGGATTGGAGTCATTATGTACGAATGGCAGCCATTTATCACACTGAAAAAATGGCAAAATTTGACATCAACTTTGCGGCGTTGCCACGCGGAAACCGTGATCTGAAGATTTGTGAATTGGATAACTTTTAATTGTCTACTCGTGTAGATGGTGTCCACCAAATTTCAGCTCATTCGGAGAAGCGCGCGATTAAAACGAACATTTTGTACGACGTCCTGGAAAATGCTGACTCAGCATTTTTGAAAATTCAATCCCAGCTCGCTGCTTTCCTACTGTTTTGAGGTCGGGGTCATAATAATATTTTTTGTTTGTCCCGACAACGCGCATGTGTATACCAAATTTTGTGGCTGTACGACAAAGTTTTTTGCGGACCCCCGCCCATTGACGCAATGCATTTTGGGTTTTGCAGGTGGCGCTGTAGAGCCAATTTTTAAATCCCAATATTGAAATTCATATTAAAAAAAAATTTTCGCCGGAACTGAATTTTGTGCAAAGTTTGGTGAGTTTTCGAGCATGTTCAGGGGGTCAAATTCCTGTTTAAAGAGCAGAAGAAGAAGAAGAAGAAGAAAGAAAGAAAGAAAGAAAGAATAATATTTTTTGCAAAAACAATATGCGATTTTTTTTTTTGCCATTATTTCGCCCACATGTTATATATTTTCGGAAAGGTCTCGACAAGCCCGACGCGTCTGTGAGGTGTTTGAGAGTGTAAATGTCTGTGGTCGAGCGCTACGCGCTCGACAAGTCATGTGTGTGTGTGAGAGTGTGTGTGCGTTTTTTGTATTTGCACACATGTGTATGAGTGCATGTCGGGGTGTGTGTGTCTGGACATGTTGGCATACGTCTGAGGTCGAGCGCTGTGCGCTCGACTTGTCATTTTTGTACCTTTGAGCGTGTGAAAGGCCTTGGTCGAGCGCTGCGCGCTCGAAAATTCGTGTGTGTGTGTGCGTTTTTGTGTTTGTACACGCGTATGTGTGAGTGCGTGTTAGTGTGTGTGTGTCTGGACATGTTGAATGATGTCTGTGGTCGAGCGCTGCGCGCTCGACTTGTCATCGTTGTGTGTTTTGAGAGTGTGAAAGGCCTGAGGTCGAGCGCTGCGCGCTCGACTAGTCGTTGTCTGTGTTGCAGAAACAATAGGCCCTTCGCCCTTGGCAGGCCAGGGGCTCGGGCCTAATTAAAGCCGCGAGCGGCGTCAAAAGGCCCTCGCCCGCCGCTTACCTGACCCGTCCCGTTTTATTCTTTCATTGATGTTTGTCAAATGTGGTACATCTCCATGGCAACAAGTACATTTGATTTGATGAGAGATTTTTTACTTGGGCCCATTAGAATAACATGGGGAACTTCAGCCATCGCCACGGCAACACCGTTAATAATACAACATGGTTACCATTTGCTTTTTTGATCGGGACGACATGACGGAATTATCACCCAGATTTCATTCATTTCTGATAAACTAATAATTTCACTCCCCATACAGATTTTTTTTTTATTCTGTAGGGGGCGCTGTAACGTCGATTTTCAAAATTTAAATGTCAATGTGTCCAGGAAGGAAGGATTGATCAGTGTTTAAAATTTGGTTTGGATTGGAGTCATTATGTAGAAATGGCAGCCATTTATCACACTGAAAAAATGGCAAAATTTGACATCAACTTTGCGGCGTTGCCACGCGGAAACCGTGATCTGAAGATTTGTGAATTGGATAACTTTTAATTGTCTACTTGTGTAGATGGTGTCCACCAAATTTCAGCTCATTTGGAGAAGCGCGCGATCAAAACGAACATTTTGTACGACGTCCTGGAAAACGCTGACTCAGCAATTTTGAAAATTCAATCCCAGATAGCTGCTTTCCTGCTTTTCTGAGGGTGGGCTCATAATAATATTTTTTGTTTGTCCTGACAAGGCGCATGTGTATACCGAAAATTGTGGCTGTACGACAAACTTTATTGCAGACGCCCTCCCATTGACGCAATGCATTTTGGGTTTTGCAGGTGGCGCTGTCCAGCCAATTTTTAAATCCCAAAATTGAAACACATACTAAAAAAAATTTTTCACCGGACCTGAATTTTGTGCAAAATTTGGTGAGTTTTCGAGCATGTTCAGGGGGTCAAATTCCAGTTTAAAGAGCAGAAGAAGAAGAAGAAGAAGAAGAAAGAATTAAAGCCGCGAGCGGCGTCAAAAGGCCCTCGCCCGCCGTTTACCTGACCCCCCCCGTTTTATTCTTTCATTGATGTTTGTCAAATTTGGCACATTTCCATGGCAACAAGTAAAATTGATTTGATGGGAGATTTTTCACTTTGGCCCATTAGAATAACATGGGGAACTTCAGCCATTGCCACGGCAACACCGTTGATAATACAACATGGTTACCATTTGCTTTTTTTGATCGGGACGACATGAAGGAATTATCACCCAAATTCCATTCATTTCTGATAAACTAATAATTTTACTCCCCATACAGATTTTATTTTGATTCTGTAGGGGGCGCTGTAACACCTATTTCCAAAATTTCACTGTCAATGTGTCCAGATAAGAAGGGTCAATAAGTGTTTAAAATTTGGTTTGGATTGGAGTCATTATGTCGAAATGGCAGCCATTTATCACACTGAAAAAATGGCAAAATTTGACATCAACTTTGCGGCGTTGCCACGCGGAAACCGTGATCTGAAGATTTGTGAATTGGATAACTTTTAATTGTCTACTCGTGTAGATGGTGTCCACCAAATTTCAGCTTATTTGGGGAAGCGCGCGATCAAAACGAACATTTTGTACGACGCCCTGGAAAACGCTGACTTGGCATTTTTGAAAATTCAATCCCAGCTCGCTGCTTTCCTGCTGTTTTGAGGTCGGGGTTATAATAATATTTTTTGTTTGTCCCGACAACGCGCATGTGTATACCAAATTTTGTGGCTGTACGACAAAGTTTTTTGCGGACTCCCTCCCATCGACGCAATGCATTTTGGGTTTTGCAGGTGGCGCTGTAGAGCCAATTTTTAAATCCCAATATTGAAATTCATATTAAAAAAAATTTTTCGCCGGAACTGAATTTTGTGCAAAATTTGGTGAGTTTTCGAGCATGTTCAGGGGGTCAAATATCAGTTTAAAGAGCAGAAGAAGAAGAAGAAAGAAAGAAAGAAAGAAAGAAAGAAAGAATAATATTTTTTGCAAAAACAATATGTTTTTTTTTTTTCTGCCGTTATTTCGCGCACAAGTTATATATTTTCGGAAAGGTCTCGACAAGCCCGACGCGTCTGTGAGGTGTTTGAGAGTGTAAATGTCTGTGGTCGAGCGCTACGCGCTCGACAATTCATGTGTGTGTGTGAGAGTGTGTGTGCGTTTTTTGTATTTGCACACATGTGTATGAGTACATGTCGGGGTGTGTGTGTCTGGACATGTTGGCCTACGTCTGAGGTCGAGCGCTGTGCGCTCGACTTGTCATTTTTGTACCTTTGAGCGTGTGAAAGGCCTTGGTCGAGCGCTGCGCGCTCGAAAATTTGTGTGTGTGTGTGCGTTTTTGTGTTTGTACACGCGTATGTGTGAGTGCGTGTCGGTGTGTGTGTGTCTGGACATGTTGAATGATGTCTGAGGTCGAGCGCTGCGCGCTCGACTTATCATTGTTGTGTGTTTTGAGAGTGTGAAAGGCCTGAGGTCGAGCGCTGCGCGCTCGACGAGTCGTTCTCTGTGTTGCAGAAACAATAGGCCCTTCGCCCTTGGCAGGCCAGGGGCTCGGGCCTAATAATATTTTTTGCAAAAACAATATGCTTTTTTTTTTCCTGCCGTTATTTCGCCCACATGTTATATATTTTCGGAAAGGTCTCAACAAGCCCGACGCGTCTGTGAGGTGTTTGAGAGTGTGAATGTCTGTGGTTGAGCGCTACGCGCTCGACAAGTCATGTTTGTGTGTGAGAGTGTGTGTGCGTTTTTTGTATTTGTACACGTGTGTGTGAGTGCATGTCGGGGTGTGTGTGTCTGGACATGTTGGCCTATGTCTGAGGTCGAGCGCTGCGCGCTCGACTTGTCACTTTTGTACGTTTGAGTGTGTGAAAAGCCTGTGGTCGAGCGCTGCGCGCTCGAAAATTCGTGTGTGTGTGTGCGTTTTTGTGTTTGTACACGCGTATGTGTGAGTGCGTGTCGATGTGTGTGTGTCTGGACATGTTGAATGATGTCTGAGGTCGAGCGCTGCGCGCTCGACTTGTCATCGTTGTGTGTTTTGAGAGTGTGAAAGGCCTGAGGTCGAGCGCTGCGCGCTCGACGAGTCGTTGTCTGTGTTGCAGAAACAATAGGCCCTTCGCCCTTGGCAGGCCAGGGGCTCGGGCCTAATTAAAGCCGCGAGCGGCGTCAAAAGGCCCTCGCCCGCCGCTTACCTGACCCGCCCCATTTCATTCTTTCATTGATGTTTGTTAAATTTGGTACATTTCCATGGCAACAAGTACATTTGATTTGATGGGAGATTTTTCACTTTGGCCCATTAGAATAACATGGGGAACTTCAGCCATCGCCACGGCAACACCGTTGATATTACAATATGGTTACTTTTGGCTTTTTTGATCGGGACGACATGAAGGAATTATCACCCAAATTCCGTTCATTTCTGATAAACTAATAATTTTACTCCCCATACAGATTTTATTTTGATTCTGTAGGGGGCGCTGTAACGCCAATTTCCAAGATTTCACTGTCAATGTGTCCAGATAAGAAGGGTCAATAAGTGTTTAAAATTTGGTTTGGATTGGAGTCATTATGTAGAAATGGCAGCCATTTATCACATTGAAAAAATGACAAAATTTGACATCAACTTTGCGGCGTTGCCACGCGGAAACCGTAATCTGAAGATTTGTGAATTGGATAACTTTTAATTGTCTACTCGTGTAGATGGTGTCCACCAAATTTCGGCTCATTTGGAGAAGCGCGCGATCAAAACGAACATTTTGTACGACGTCCTGGAAAACGCTGACTCCGCAATTTTGAAAATTCAATCAAAGCTCGCTGCTTTCCTGCTGTTTTGAGGTCGGGGTCATAATAATATTTTTTGTTTGTCCCGACAACGCGCATGTGTATACCAAATTTTGTGGCTGTACGACAAAGTTTTTTGCGGACCCCATCCCATTGACGCAATGCATTTTGGGTATTGCAGGTGGCGCTGTCCAGCCAATTTTTAAATCCCAATATTAAAATTCACATTAAAAAAAATTTTTCGCCGGAACTGAATTTTGTGCAAAATTTGGTGAGTTTTCGAGCATGTTCAGGGGGTCAAATTCCTGTTTAAAGAGCAGAAGAAGAAGAAGAAGAAGAAGAAGAAAGAAAGATTAAAGCCGCGAGCGGCGTCAAAAGGCCCTCGCCCGCTGCTTACCTGACCCGCCCCGTTTCAGTCTTTCATTGATGTTTGTCAAATTTGGCACATTTCCATGGCAACAAGTAAAATTGATTTGATGGGAGATTTTTCACTTTGGCCCATTAGGATAACATGGGGAACTTAAGCCATCGCCACGGCAACACCGTTGATATTACAATATGGTTACCATTTGATTTTTTGATCGGGACGACATGAAGGAATTATCATCCAAATTTCATTCATTTCTGATAAACTAATAATTTTACTCCCCATACAGATATTACTTTGATTCTGTAGGGGGCGCTGTAACGCCGATTTTCAAAATTTAAATGTCAATGTGTCCAGGAAGGAAGGATTAATCAGTGTTTAAAATTTGGTTTGGATTGGAGTCATTATGTAGAAATGGCAGCCATTTATCACACTGAAAAAATGGCAAAATTTGACATCAACTTTGCGGCGTTGCCACGCAGAAACTGTGATCTGAAGATTTGTGAATTGGATAACTTTTAATTGTCTACTCGTGTAGATGGTGTCCACCAAATTTCAGCTCATTTGGAGAAGCGCGCGATCAAAACGAACATTTTGTACGACGTCCTGGAAAACGCTGACTCAGCATTTTTTAAAATTCAATCCCAGCTCGCTGCTTTCCTGCTGTTTTGACGATGAGGTCATAATAATATTTTTTGTTTGTCCCAACAAGGCGCATGTGTATACCGAATCTTGTGGCTGTACGACAAAGTTTATTACGGACCCCTCCCATTGACGCAATGCATTTTGGGTTTTGCAGGTGGCGCTGCAGAGCCAATTTATAAATCCCAATATTGAAATTCATATTAAAAAAAATTTTTCACCGGAACTGAATTTTGTGCAAAATTTGGTGAGTTTTCGAGCATGTTCAGGGGGTCAAATTCCAGTTTTAAGAGCAGAAGAAGAAGAAGAAGAAGAAGAAGAAAGAAAGAAAGATTAAAGCCGCGAGCGGCGTCAAAAGGCCCTCGCCCGCTGCTTACCTGCCCCGCCCCGTTTTATTCTTTCATTGATGTTTGTCAATTTGACACATTTCCATGGCAACAAGTAAATTTGATTTGATGGGAGATTTTTCACTTGGGCCCATTAGAATAACATGGGGAACTTCAGCCATTGCCACGGCAACACTGTTGAAATTACAACATGGTTACCATTTGCTTTTTTGATCGCGACCACATGAAGGAATTATGACCCAAATTCCATTCATTTCTGATAAACTAATAATTTTACTCCCCATACAGATTTTATTTTGATTGTGTAGGGGGCGCTGTAACGCATATTTTCAAAATTTCACTGTCAATGTGTCCAGATAAGAAGGGTCAATAAGTGTTTAAGATTTGGTTGTGATTGGATTTGTTTTGTTTGAATGGCAGCTATTTATCACACTCAAAAAATGGCAAAATTTGACATCAACTTTGCGGCGTTGCCACGCGGAAACCGTGATCTGAAGATTTGTGAATTGGATAACTTTTAATTGTCTACTTGTGTAGATGGTGTCCACCAAATTTCAGCTCATTTGGAGAAGCGCGCGATCAAAACGAACATTTTGTACGACGTCCTGGAAAACGCTGACTCAGCAATTTTGAAAATTCAATCCCAGCTCGCTGCTTTCCTGCTGTTCTGAGGTCGGGGTCATAATAATATTTTTTGATTGTCCTGACAACGCGCATGTGTATACCAAATTTTGTGGCTGTACGACAAAGTTTTTTGCAGACCCCCTCTCATCGACGCAATGCATTTTGGGTTTTGCAGGTGGCGCTGTAGGGCCAATTTTTAAATCCCAATATTGAAATTCATATTAAAAAAAATTTTTCGCCGGAACTGAATTTTGTGCAAAATTTGGTGAGTTTTCGAGCATGTTCAGGGGGTCAAATTCCTGTTTAAAGAGCAGAAGAAGAAGAAGAAGAAGAAGAAGAAGAAGAAAGAAAGAAAGAAAGAAAGAAAGAATAATATTTTTTGCAAAAACAATATGCGATTTTTTTTTCTGCCATTATTTTGCCCACATGTTATATATTTTCGGAAAGGTCTCGACAAGCCCGACGCGTGTGTGAGGTGTTTGAGAGTGTGAATGTCTGTGGTCGAGCGCTACGCGCTCGACAAGTCATGTTTGTGTGTGAGAGTGTGTGTGTGTTTTTTGTATTTGTACACGTGTGTATGAGTGCATGTCGGGGTGTGTGTGCCTGGACATGTTGGCCTATGTCTGAGGTCGAGCGCTGCGCGCTCGACTTGTCATTTTTGTACGTTTGGGCGTGTGAAAGGCCTGTGGTCGAGCGCTGCGCGCTCGACAAATCGTGTGTGTGTGTGCGTTTTTGTGTTTGTGAACGTGTGTGTGAGTGCATGTCGGGGTGTGTGTGTCTGGACATGTTGTATGATGTCTGTGGTCGAGCGCTGCGCGCTCGACTTGTCATCGTTGTGTGTTTTGAGAGTGTGAAAGGCCTGAGGTCGAGCGCTGCGCGCTCGACTAGTCGTTGTCTGTGTTGCAGAAACAATAGGCCCTTCGCCCTTGGCAGGCCAGGGGCTCGGGCCTAATTAAAGCCGCGAGCGGCGTCAAAAGGCCCTCGCCCGCCGCTTACCTGACCCGCCCCATTTCATTCTTTCATTGATGTTTGTTAAATTTGGTACATTTCCATGGCAACAAGTACATTTGATTTGATGGGAGATTTTTCACTTGGGCCCATTAGAATAACATGGGGAACTTCAGCCATCGCCACGGCAACACCGTTGATATTACAATATGGTTACCATTGGCTTTTTTGATCGGGACGACATGAAGGAATTATCACCCAAATTCCGTTCATTTCTGATAAACTAATAATTTTACTCCCCATACAGATATTATTTTGATTCTGTAGGGGGCGCTGTAACGCCGATTTTCAAAATTTCACTGTCAATGTGTCCAGGAAGGAAGGATTAATCAGTGTTTAAAATTTGGTTTGGATTGGAGTCATTATGTAGAAATGGCAGCCATTTATCACACTGAAAAAATGGCAAAATTTGACATCAACTTTGCGGCGTTGCCACGCGGAAACCGTGATCTGAAGATTTGTGAATTGGATAACTTTTAATTGTCAACTCGTGTAGATGGTGTCCACCAAATTTCAGCTCATTTGGAGAAGCGCACGATCAAAACGAACATTTTGTACGACGTCCTGGAAAACGCTGACTCAGCATTTTTGAAAATTCAATCCCAGATAGCTGCTTTCCTGCTGTTTTGACGATGGGGTCATAATAATATTTTTTGTTTGTCCCAACAAGGCGCACGTGTATACCGAATTTTGTGGCTGTACGACAAAGTTTATTGCGGACCCCCTCGCATTGACGCAATGCATTTTGGGTTTTGCAGGTGGCGCTGCACAGCCAATTTTTAAATCCCAATATTGAAACACATATTAAAAAAAATTTTTCGCCGGAACTGAATTTTGTGCAAAATTTGGTGAGTTTTCGAGCATGTTCAGGGGGTCAAATTCCAGTTTAAAGAGCAGAAGAAGAAGAAGAAGAAGAAGAAGAAGAAGAAAGAAAAAGAAAGAAAGAATATTAAAGCCGCGAGCGGCGTCAAAAGGCCCTCGCCCGCTGCTTACCTGACCCGCCCCGTTTTATTCTTTCATTGATGTTTGTCAAATTTGGCACATTTCCATGGCAACAAGTAAATTTGATTTGATGGGAGATTTTTCACTTGGGCCCATTAGAATAACATGGGGAACTTCAGCCATCGCCACGGCAACACCGTTGATAATACAATATGGTTACCATTTGCTTTTTTGATCGGGATGACATGACGGAATTATCAACCAAATTCCATTCATTTCTGATAAACTAATAATTTTACTCCCCATACAGATATTATTTAGATTCTGTAGGGGGCGCTGTAACGCCGATTTTCAAAATTTCATTGTCAATGTGTCCAGATAATAAGGGTCAATAGGTGTTTAAAATTTGGTTTGGATTGGAGTCATTATGTAGAAATGGCAGCCATTTATCACACTGAAAAAATGGCAAAATTTGACATCAAATTTGCGGCGTTGCCACGCGGAAACCGTAACCTGAAGATTTGTGAATTGGATAACTTTTAATTGTCTACTCGTGTAGGTGGTGTCCACCAAATTTCAGCTCATTTGGAGAAGCGCGCGATCAAAACGAACATTTTGTACGACGCCCTGGAAAGCGCTGACTCGGCAATTTTGAAAATGCAATCCAAGCTGGCTGCTTTCCTGCTGTTTTGAGGTCGGGGTCATAATAATATTTTTTGTTTGTCCCGACAACGCGCATGTGTATACCAAATTTTGTGGCTGTACGACAAAGTTTATTGCGGACCCCCTCCCATTGACGCAATGCATTTTGGGTTTTGCAGGTGGCGCTGTAGAGCCAATTTTTAAATCCCAATATTGCAATTCACATTAAAAAAAAATTTTCGCCGGAACTGAATTTTGTGCAAAATTTGGTGAGTTTTCGAGCATGTTCAGGGGGTCAAATTCCAGTTTAAAGAGCAGAAGAAGAAGAAGAAGAAGAAGAAGAAAGAAAGAATAATATTTTTTGCAAAAACAATATGCTTTTTTTTTTCCTGCCGTTATTTCGCCCACATGTTATATATTTTCGGAAAGGTCTCGACAAGCCCGACGTGTCTGTGAGGTGTTTGAGAGTGTGAATGTCTGTGGTCGAGCGCTACGCGCTCGACAAGTCATGTTTGTGTGTGAGAGTGTGTGTGTGTTTTTTGTATTTGTACACGTGTGTATGAGTGCATGTCAGGGTGTGTATGTCTGGACACGTTGACCTATGTCTGAGGTCGAGCGCTGCGCGCTCGACTTGTCATTTTTGTATGTTTGAGTGTGTGAAAGGCCTGTGGTCGAGCGCTGCGCGCTCGAAAATTCGTGTGTGTGTGTGCATTTTTGTGTTTGTACACACGTATGTGTGAGTGCGTGTCGGTGTGTGTGTGTCTGGACATGTTGAATGATGTCTGTGGTCGAGCGCTGCGCGCTCGACTTGTCATCGTTGTGTGTTTTGAGAGTGCGAAAGGCCTGAGGTCGAGCGCTACGCGCTCGACTAGTCGTTGTCTGTGTTGCAGAAACAATAGGCCCTTCGCCCTTGGCAGGCCAGGGGCTCGGGCCTAAATATATATAATATTTTTTGCAAAAACAATATGCGATTTTTTTTTCTGCCATTATTTCGCCCACATGTTATATATTTTCGGAAAGGTCTCGACAAGCCCGACGCGTCTGTGAGGTGTTTGAGAGTGTGAATGCCTGTGGTCGAGCGCTACGCGCTCGACAATTCATGTTTGTGTGTGAGAGTGTGTGTGCGTTTTTTGTATTTGTACACGTGTGTATGAATGCATGTCAGGGTGTGTATGTCTGGACATGTTGACCTATGTCTGAGGTCGAGCGCTGCGCGCTCGACGTGTCATCTTTGTACGTTTGAGTGTGTGAAAGGCCTTGGTCGAGCGCTGCGCGCTCGAAAATTCGTGTGTGTGTGTGCGTTTTTGTGTTTGTACACGCGTATGTGTGAGTGCGTGTCGGTGTGTGTGTGTCTGGACATGTTGAATGATGTCTGTGGTCGAGCGCTGCGCGCTCGACTTGTCATTGTTGTGTGTTTTGAGAGTGTGAAAGGCCTGAGGTCGAGCGCTGCGCGCTCGACTAGTCGTTGTCTGTGTTGCAGAAACAATAGGCCCTTCGCCCTTGGCAGGCCAGGGGCTCGGGCCTAATAATATTTTTTGCAAAAACAATATGCTTTTTTTTTTTTCTGCCATTATTTCGCCCACATGTTATATATTTTCGGAAAGGTCTCAACAAGCCGGACGCGTCTGTGAGGTGTTTGAGAGTGTGAATGTCTGTGGTCGAGCGCTACGCGCTCGACAAGTCATGTTTGTGTGTGAGAGTGTGTGTGCATTTTTTGTGTTTGTAGACGTGTGTATCAGTGCATGTTGGGGTGTGTGTGTCTGGACATGTTGGCCTATGTCTGAGGTCGAGCGCTGTGCGCTCGACTTGTCATTTTTGTACGTTTGTGTGTATGAAAGGCCTTGGTCGAGCGCTGCGCGCTCGAAAAATCGTGTGTGTGTGTGCGTTTTTGTGTTTGCACACGTGTATGTGTGAGTGCGTGTCGGTGTGTGTGTGTCTGGACATGTTGAATGATGTCTGTGGTCGAGCGCTGCGCGCTCGACTAGTCGTTGTCTGTGTTGCAGAAACAATAGGCCCTTCGCCCTTGGCAGGCCAGGGGCTCGGGCCTAATTAAAGCCGCGAGCGGCGTCAAAAGGCCCTCGCCCGCCGCTTACCTGACCCGCCCCATTTTATTCTTTCATTGATGTTTGTCAAATTTGGCACATTTCCATGGCAACAAGTACATTTGATTTGATGGGAGATTCTTCACCTGGGCCCATTAGAATAACATGGGGAACTTTAGCCATCGCCACGGCAACACCGTTGATATTACAATATGGTTACCATTTGCTTTTTTGATCGGGACGACATGACGGAATTATCCCCCAAATTTCATTCATTTCTGACAAACTAATAATTTTACTCCCCATACAGATTTTATTTTGATTCTGTAGGGGGCGCTACAACGCTGATTTTCAAAATTTCACTGTCAATGTGTCCAGATAAGAAGGGCCAATAAGTGTTTAGTATTTGGCTGAGATTGGATCTGTTATGTACGAATGGCAGCCTTTTATCACACTGAAAAAATGGCAAAATTTGACATCAACTTTGTGGCGTTGCCACGCGGAAACCGTGATCTGAAGATTTGTGAATTGGATAACTTTTAATTGTCTACTTGTGTAGATGGTGTCCACCAAATTTCAGCTCATTCGGAGAAGCGCGCGATCAAAACGAACATTTTGTACGACGCCCTGGAAAACGCTGAATCAGCATTTTTGAAAATTCAATCCCAGCTCGCTGCTTTCCTGCTGTTTTGAGGCCGGGGTCATAATAATATTTTTTGTTTGGCCCGACAACGCGCATGTGTATACCGAATTTTGTGGCTGTACGACAAAGTTTATTGCGGACCCCATCCCATTGACGCAATGCATTTTGGGGTTTGCAGGTGGCGCTGTCCAGCCAATTTTTAAATCCCAATATTAAAATTCACATTAAAAAAAATTTTTCGCCGGAACTGAATTTTGTGCAAAATTTGGTGAGTTTTCGAGCATGTTCAGGGGGTCAAATTCCAGTTTAAAGAGCAGAAGAAGAAGAAGAAGAAGAAGAAAGAAATAATATTTTTTGCAAAAACAATATGCAATTTTTTTTTCTGCCATTATTTCGCCCACATGTTATATATTTTCGGAAAGGTCTCGACAAGCCCGACGTTTCTGTGAGGTGTTTGAGAGTGTGAATGTCTGTGGTCGAGCGCTAAGCGCTCGACAAGTCATGTTTGTTTGTGAGAGTGTGTGTGCGTTTTTTGTATTTGTACACGTGTGTATGAATGCATGTCGGGGTGTGTGTGTCTGGACATGTTGGCCTATGTCTGAGGTCGAGCGCTGCGCGCTCGACTTGTCATTTTTGTACGTTTGAGTATGTGAAAGGCCTTGGTCGAGCGCTGCGCGCTCGAAAAGTTGTGTGTGTGTGTGCGTTTTTGTGTTTGTACACGCGTATGTGTGAGTGCGTGTCGGTGTGTGTGTGTCTGGACATGTTGTATGATGTCTGTGGTCGAGCGCTGCGCGCTCGACTTGTCATCGTTGTGTGTTTTGAGAGTGTGAAAGGCCTGAGGTCGAGCGCTGCGCGCTCGACTAGTCGTTGTCTGTGTTGCAGAAACAATAGGCCCTTCGCCCTTGGCAAGCCAGGGGCTCGGGCCTAAAAAGCCGCGAGCGGCGTCAAAAGGCCCTCGCCCGCCGCTTACCTGACCCGCCCCGCTTTATTCTTTCATTGATGTTTGTCAAATTTGGCACATTTCCATGGCAACAAGTTAAAATTGATTTGATGGGAGATTTTTCACTTGGGCCCATTAGAATAACATGGGGAACTTCAGCCATCGCCATGGCAACACCGTTGATAATACAATATGGTTACCATTTGCTTTTTTGATCGGGACGACATGAAGGAATTATGACCCAAATTTCATTCATTTCTGACAAACTAATAATTTTAATCCCCATACAGATTTTATTTTTATTCTGTAGGGGGCGCTGTAATGCCGATTTTCAAAATTTAAATGTCAATGTGTCCAGGAAGGAAGGATTAATCAGTGTTTAAAATTTGGTTTGGATTGGAGTCATTATGTAGAAATGGCAGCCATTTATCACACTGAAAAAATGGCAAAATTTGACATCAACTTTGCGGCGTTGCCACGCGGAAACCGTGATCTGAAGATTTGTGAATTGGATAACTTTTAATTGTCTACTTGTGTAGATGGTGTCCACCAAATTTCAGCTCATTTGGTGAAGCGCGCGATCAAAACGAACATTTTGTACGACGTCCTGGAAAACGCTGACTCAGCAATTTTGAAAATTCAATCCCAGCTCGCTGCTTTCCTGCTGTTTTGAGGTCGGGGTCATAATAATATTTTTTGTTTGTCCCGACAACGCGCATGTGTATACCGAATTTTGTGGCTGTACGACAAATTTTTTTGCGGACCCCCTCCCATTGACACAATGCATTTTGGGTATTGCAGGTGGCGCTGTCGAGCCAATTTTTAAATCCCAATATTGAAATTCTTATTAAAAAAAATTTTTCGCCGGAACTGAATTTTGTGCAAAATTTGGTGAGTTTTCAAGCATGTTTAGGGGGTCAAATTCCAGTTTAAAGAGCAGAAGAAGAAGAAGAAGAAGAAGAAGAAGAAAGAAAGAAAGATTAAAGCCGCGAGCGGCGTCAAAAGGCCCTCGCCCGCTGCTTACCTGACCCGCCCCGTTTCGTTCTTTCATTGATGTTTGTCAAATTTGGCACATTTCCATGGCAACAAGTAAAATTGATTTGATGGGAGATTTTTCACTTGGGCCCATTAGAATAACATGGGGAACTTCAGCCATCGCCACGGCAACACCGTTGATATTACAATATGGTTACCATTTGCTTTTTTGATCGGGACGACATGAAGGAATTATCACCCAAATTCCATTCATTTCTGATAAACTAATAATTTTACTCCCCGTACAGATTTTATTTTGATTCTGTAGGGGGCGCTGTTACGCTGATTTTCAAAATTTCACTGTCTATGTGTCCAGGAAGGAAGGATTAATCAGTGTTTAAAATTTGGTTTGGATTGGAGTCACTATGTCGAAATGGCAGCCATTTATCACACTGAAAAAATGGCAAAATTTGACATCAACTTTGCGGCGTTGCCACGCGGAAACCGTGGTCTGAAGATTTGTGAATTGGATAACTTTTAATTTTCTAGTTGTGTAGATGGTGTCCACCAAATTTCAGCTCATTTGGAGAAGCGCGCGATCAAAACGAACATTTTGTACGACGTCCTGGAAAACGCTAACTCAGCAATTTTGAAAATTCAATCCCAGCTCGCTGCTTTCCTGCTGTTTTGAGGTCAGGGTCATAATAATATTTTTTGTTTGTCCCGACAACGCGCATGTGTATACCGAATTTTGTGGCTGTACGACAAAGTTTTTTGCGGACCCCATCCCATTGACGCAATGCATTTTGAGTTTTGCAGGTGGCGCTGTCGAGCCAATATTTAAATCCCAATATTGAAATTCATATTAAAAAAAATTTTTCACCGGAACTGAATTTTGTGCAAAATTTGGTGAGTTTTCGAGCATGTTCAGGGGGTCAAATTCCAGTTTAAAGAGCAGAAGAAGAAGAAGAAGAAGAAGAAGAAGAAGAAGAAGAAGAAGAAAGAATAATATTTTTTGCAAAAACAATATGCTTTTTTTTTCCTGCCGTTATTTCGCCCACATGTTATATATTTTCGGAAAGGTCTCGACAAGCCCGACGTGTCTGTGAGGTGTTTGAGAGTGTGAATGTCTGTGGTCGAGCGCTACGCGCTCGACAATTCATGTTTGTGTGTGAGAGTGTGTGTGTGTTTTTTGTATTTGTACACGTGTGTATGAGTGCATGTCAGGGTGTGTATGTCTGGACATGTTGACCTATGTCTGAGGTCGAGCGCTACGCGCTCGACTTGTCATTTTTGTACGTTTGAGTGTGTGAAAGGCCTGTGGTCGAGCGCTGTGCGCTCGAAAATTCGTGTGTGTGTGTGCGTTTTGTGTTTGTACACGCGTATGTGTGAGTGCGTGTCGGTGTGTGTGTGTCTGGACATGTTGAATGATGTCTGTGGTCGAGCGCTGCGCGCTCGACTTGTCATCGTTGTGTGTTTTGAGAGTGTGACAGGCCTGAGGTCGAGCGCTGCGCGCTCGACTAGTCGTTGTCTGTGTTGCAGAAACAATAGGCCCTTCGCCCTTGGCAGGCCAGGGGCTCGGGCCTAAATATTAAAGCCGCGAGTGGCGTCAAAAGGCCCTCGCCCGCCGCTTACCTGACCCGCCCCATTTTATTCTTTCA
This sequence comes from Salarias fasciatus, assembly GCF_902148845.1. NCBI lineage: Eukaryota > Metazoa > Chordata > Actinopteri > Blenniiformes > Blenniidae > Salarias > Salarias fasciatus. Next base: position 2,056,288 of record NW_021941373.1, on the reverse strand, counting down.
TTGATGTTTGTCAAATTTGGCACATTTCCATGGCAACAAGTAAATTTGATTTGATGGGAGATTTTTCACTTGGGCCCATTAGAATAACATGGGGAACTTCAGCCATCGCCAGGGCAACACCTTTGAAATTACAACATGGTTACCATTTGCTTTTCTGATCGAGACCACATGAAGGAATTATCACCCAAGTTTCATTGATTTCTGACAAACTAATAATTTTACTCCCCATACAAATTTTATTTTTAATCCATAGGGGGCGCTGTAACGCCGATTTTCAAAATTTCTCTGTCAATGTGTCCTGATCAGAAGGGTCAATAAGTGTTTAAAATTTGGTTTGGATTGGAGTCATTATGTAGAAATGGCAGCCATTTATCACACTGAAAAAATGGCAAAATTTGACATCAACTTTGCGGCGTCGCCACGCGGAAACCGTAATCTGAAGATTTGTGAATTGGATAACTTTTAATTGTCTACTTGTGTAGATGGTGTCCACCAAATTTCAGCTCATTTGGAGAAGCGCGCGATCAAAACGAACATTTTGTACAACGTCCTGGAAAACGCTGACTCAGCATTTTTGAAAATTCAATCCCAGCTCGCTGCTTTCCTGCTGTTTTGAGGTCGGGGTCATAATAATATTTTTTGTTTGTCCCGACAACGCGCATGTGTATACCGAATTTTGTGGCTGTACGACAAAGTTTATTGCGGACCCCCTCCCATTGACGCAATGCATTTTGGGTTTTGCAGGTGGCGCTGTAGAGCCAATTTTTAAATCCCAGTATTGAAATTCATATTAAAAAAAAATTTTCGCCGGAACTGAATTTTGTGCAAAGTTTGGTGAGTTTTTGAGCATGTTCAGGGGGTCAAATTCCAGTTTAAAGAGCAGAAGAAGAAGAAGAAAGAAAGAAAGAAAGAAAGAAAGAATAATATTTTTTGCAAAAACAATATGTTTTTTTTTTTTCTGCCGTTATTTCGCGCACAAGTTATATATTTTCGGAAAGGTCTCGACAAGCCCGACGCGTCTGTGAGGTGTTTGAGAGTGTAAATGTCTGTGGTCGAGCGCTACGCGCTCGACAATTCATGTGTGTGTGTGAGAGTGTGTGTGCGTTTTTTGTATTTGCACACATGTGTATGAGTGCATGTCGGGGTGTGTGTGTCTGGACATGTTGGCCTACGTCTGAGGTCGAGCGCTGTGCGCTCGACTTGTCATTTTTGTACCTTTGAGTGTGTTAAAGGCCTGTGGTCGAGCGCTACGCGCTCGACAAATCGTGTGTGTGTGTGCGTTTTTGTGTTTGTGAACGTGTGTGTGAGTGCATGTCGGGGTGTGTGTGTCTGGACATGTTGTATGATGCCTATGGTCGAGCGCTGCGCGCTCGACTTGTCATCGTTGTGTGTTTTGAGAGTGTGAGAGGCGTGAGGTCGAGCGCTGCGCGCTCGACTAGTCGTTGTCTGTGTTGCAGAAACAATAGGCCCTTCGCCCTTGGCAGGCCAGGGGCTCGGGCCTAAATATTAAAGCCGCGAGCGGCGTCAAAAGGCCCTCGCCCGCCGCTTACCTGACCCGCCCCGTTTTATTCTTTCATTGATGTTTATCAAATTTGGCACATTTCCATGGCAACAAGTAAAATTGATTTGATGGGAGATTTTTCACTTGGGCCCATTGGAATAACATGGGGAACTTTAGCCATCGCCACGGCAACACCGTTGATATTACAATATGGTTACCATTTGCTTTTTTGATCGGGACGACATGAAGGAATTATTTCCCAAATTCCATTCATTTCTGATAAACTAATAATTTTACTCCCCATACAGATATTATTTTGATTCTGTAGGGGGCGCTGTAATGCTGATTGTCAAAATGTCACATTCTATGTGTCCAGGAAGGAAGGATTAATCAGTGTTTAAAATTTGGTTTGGATTGGAGTCATTATGTAGAAATGGCAGCCATTTATCACACTGAAAAAATGGCAAAATTTGACATCAAATTTGCGGCGTTGCCACGCGGAAACCATGATCTGAAGATTTGTGAATTGGATAACTTTTAATTGTCTACTTGTGTCGATGGTGTCCACCAAATTTCAGCTCATTCGGAGAAGCGCGCGATCAAAATGAACATTTTGTACGACGTCCTGGAAAACGCTGACTCGGCAATTTTGAAAATTCAATCCCAGCTCGCTGCTTTCCTGCCGTTTTGAAGGCGGGGTCATAATAATATTTTTTGTTTGTTCCGACATCGCGCATGTGTATACCGAATTTTGTGGCTGTGCGACAAAATTTATTGCAGACCCCCTCCCATTGACGCAATGCATTTTGGGTTTTGTAGGTGGCGCTGTAGAGCCAATTTTTAAATCCCAATATTGAAACACATATTAAAAAAATTTTTTCACCGGAACTGAATTTTGTGTAAAATTTGGTGAGTTTTCGAGCATGTTCAGGGGGTCAAATTCCAGTTTAAAGAGCAGAAGAAGAAGAAGAAGAAGAAGAAGAAGAAGAAGAAGAAGAAGAAGGAATAATATTTTTTGCAAAAACAATATGCTTTTTTTTTTCTGCCATTATTTCGCCCACATGTTATATATTTTCGGAAAGGTCTCGACAAGCTCGATGCATCTGTCAGGTGTTTGAGAGTGTGAATGTCTGTGGTCGAGCGCTACGCGCTCGACAAGTCATGTTTGTGTGTGAGAGTGTGTGTGCGTTTTTTGTATTTGTACAGGTGTGTATGAGTGCATGTCGGGGTGTGTGTGTCTGGACATGTTGGCCTATGTCTGAGGTCGAGCGCTGCGCGCTCGACTTGTCATTTTTGTACGTTTGAGTGTGTGAAAAGCCTGTGGTCGAGCGCTGCGCGCTCGACTAGTCGTTGTCTGTGTTGCAGAAACAATAGGCCCTTCGCCCTTGGCAGGCCAGGGGCTCGGGCCTAAGAAAGAAAGAAAGAATAATATTTTTTGCAAAAACAATATGCAATTTTTTTTTTCTGCCATTATTTCGCCCACATGTTATATATTTCGGAAAGGTCTCGGCAAGCCCGACGCGTCTGTGAGGTGTTTGAGAGTGTGCATGCCCGTGGTCGAGCGCTACGCGCTCGACAAGTCATGTTTGTGTGTGAGAGTGTGTGTGCGTTTTTTGTATTTGTACACGTGTGTATGAGTGCATGTTGGGGTGTGTGTGTCTGGACATGTTGGCCTATGTCTGAGGTCGAGCGCTGCGCGCTCGACTTGTCATTTTTGTACATTTGAGTGTGTGAAATGCCTGTGGTCGAGCGCTGCGCGCTCGAAAATTCGTGTGTGTGTGTGCGTTTTTGTGTTTGTACACGTGTATGTGTGAGTGCGTGTCGGTGTGTGTGTGTCTGGACATGTTGAATGATGTCTGTGGTCGAGCGCTGCGCGCTCGACTTGTCATCGTTGTGTGTTTTGAGAGTGTGAAAGGCCTGAGGTCGAGCGCTGCGCGCTCGACTAGTCGTTGTCTGTGTTGCAGAAACAATAGGCCCTTCGCCCTTGGCAGGCCAGGGGCTCGGGCCTAATTAAAGCCGCGAGCGGCGTCAAAAGGCCCTCGCCCGCCGCTTACCTGACCCGCCCCGTTTCAGTCTTTCATTGATGTTTGTCAAATTTGGCACATTTCCATGGCAACAAGTAAATTTGATTTGATGGGAGATTTTTCACTTGGGCCCATTAGAATAACATGGGGAACTTCAGCCATTGCCACGGTAACACCGTTGATATTACAATATGGTTACCATTTGCTTTTTTGATCGGGACGACATGACGGAATTATGACCCAAATTTCATTCATTTCTGATAAACTAATAATTTTACTCCCCATACAGATTTTATTTTGATTCTGTAGGGGGCGCTGTAATGCTGATTTTCAAAATTTCACTGTCTATGTGTCCAGGAAGGAAGGATTGATCAGTGTTTAAAATTTGGTTTGGATTGGAGTCATTATGTAGAAATGGCAGCCATTTATCACACTGAAAAAATGGCGAAATTTGACATCAACTTTGCGGCGTTGCCACGCGGAAACCGTAGTCTGAAGATTTGTGAATTGGATAACTTTTAATTGTCTACTTGTGTAGATGGTGTCCACCAAATTTCAGCTCATTTGGAGAAGCGCGCGATCAAAACGAACATTTTGTACGACGTCCTGGAAAACACTGACTCAGCAATTTTGAAAATTCAATCCCAGATAGCTGCTTTCCTGCTTTTCTGAGGGTAGGGTCATAATAATATTTTTTGTTTGTCCTGACAAGGCGCATGTGTATACCGAAAATTGTGGCTGTACGACAAACTTTATTGCAGACGCCCTCCCATTGACGCAATGCATTTTGGGTTTTGCAGGTGGCGCTGTCCAGCCAATTTTTAAATCCCAAAATTGAAACACATACTAAAAAAAATTTTTCACCGGACCTGAATTTTGTGCAAAATTTGGTGAGTTTTCGAGCATGTTCAGTGGGTCAAATTCCAGTTGAAAGAGCAGAAGAAGAAGAAGAAGAAGAAAGAAAGAAAGAATATAATATTTTTTGCAAAAACAATATGCTTTTTTTTTTTCTGCCATTATTTCGCCCACATGTTATATATTTTCGGAAAGGTCTCGACAAGCCCGACGTGTCTGTGAGGTGTTTGAGAGTGTGAATGCCTGGACACATGACAACCATGACTTGTCGAGCGCGTAGCGCTCGACCAGTCATGGTTGTGTGTGAGAGTGTGTGTGCGTTTTTTGTATTTGTACACGTGTGTATGAGTGCATGTCGGGGCGTGTGTGTCTGGACATGTTGGCCTATGTCTGAGGTCGAGCGCTGTGCGCTCGATTTGTCATTTTTGTACGTTTGAGTGTGTGAAAGGCCTGTGGTCGAGCGCTGCGCGCTCGAAAATTCGTGTGTGTGTGTGCGTTTTTGTGTTTGTACACGCGTATGTGTGAGTGCGTGTCGGTGTGTGTGTGTCTGGACATGTTGAATGATGTCTGTGGTCGAGCGCTGCGCGCTCGACTTGTCATCGTTGTGTGTTTTGAGAGTGTGAAAGGCCTGAGGTCGAGCGCTGCGCGCTCGACTAGTCGTTGTCTGTGTTGCAGAAACAATAGGCCCTTCGCCCTTGGCAGGCCAGGGGCTCGGGCCTAAATATTAAAGCCGCGAGCGGCGTCAAAAGGCCCTCGCCCGCTGCTTACCTGCCCCGCCCCGTTTTATTCTTTCAGTGATGTTTGTCAAATTTGGCACATTTCCATGGCAACAAGGACATTTGATTTGATGGGAGATTTTTCACTTGGGCCCATTAGAATAACATGGGGAACTTCAGCTATTGCCACGGCAACACCGTTGATAATACAACATGGTTACCATTTGCTTTTTTGATCGGGACGACATGAAGGAATTATCACCCAAATTCCATTCATTTCTGATAAACTAATAATTTTACTCCCCATACAGATTGCATTTTGATTCTGTAGGGGGCGCTGTAACGCCGATTTCCAAAATTTCACTGTCAATGTGTCCAGACAAGAAGGGTCAATAAGTGTTTAAGATTTGGTTGAGATTGAAGTCATTATGTAGAAATGGCAGCCATTTATCACACTGAAAAAATGGCAAAATTTGACATCAACTTTGCGGCGTTGCCACGCGGAAACCGTGATCTGAAGATTTGTGAATTGGATAACTTTTAATTGTCTACTCGTGTAGATGGTGTCCACCAAATTTCAGCTCATTTGGAGAAGCGCGCGATCAAAACGAACATTTTGTACGACGTCCTGGAAAACGCTGACTCAGCAATTTTGAAAATTCAATCCCAGCTCGCTGCTTTCCTGCTGTTTTGAGGTCGGGGTCATAATAATATTTTTTGTTTGTCCCGACAACGCGCATGTGTATACCAAATTTTGTGGCTGTACGACAAAGTTTTTTGCGGACTCCCTCCCATCGACGCAATGCATTTTGGGTTTTGCAGGTGGCGCTGTAGGGCCAATTTTTAAATCCCAATATTGAAACACATATTAAAAAAAATTTTTCACCGGAACTGAATTTTGTGCAAAATTTGGTGAGTTTTCGAGCATGTTCAGGGGGTCAAATTCCAGTTTAAAGAGCAGAAGAAGAAGAAGAAGAAGAAGAAAGAAAGAAAGAATTAAAGCCGCGAGCGGCGTCAAAAGGCCCTCGCCCGCTGCTTACCTGCCCCGCCCCGTTTTATTCTTTCATTGATGTTTGTCAAATTTGGCACATTTCCATGGCAACAAGTAAATTTGATTTGATGGGAGATTTTTCACTTGGGCCCATTAGAATAACATGGGGAACTTTAGCCATCGCCACGGCAACACCGTTGATAATACAATATGGTTACCATTTGCTTTTTTGATCGGGATGACATGAAGGAATTATCACCCAAATTCCATTCATTTCTGATAAACTAATAATTTTACTCCCCATACAGATTTTATTTTGATTATGTAGGGGGCGCTGTAATGCCGATTTTCAAAATTTCACTGTCTATGTGTCCAGGAAGGAAGGATTAATCAGTGTTTAAAATTTGGTTTGGATTGGAGTCATTATGTAGAAATGGCAGCCATTTATCACACTGAAAAAATGGCAAAATTTGACATCAAACTTGCGGCGTTGCCACGCGGAAACCGTGATCTGAAGATTTGTGAATTGGATAACTTTTAATTGTCTACTCGTGTAGATGGTGTCCACCAAATTTCAGCTGATTTGGAGAAGCGCGCGATCAAAACGAACATTTTGTACGACGCCCTGGAAAACGCTGACTCAGCAATTTTGAAAATTCAATCCGAGCTGGCTGCTTTCCTGCTGTTTTGAGGTCGGGGTCATTATAATATTTTTTGTTTGTCCCAACAAGGCGCATGTGTATACCGAATTTTGTGGCTGTACGACAAAGTTTATTGCGGACCCCCTCCCATTGACGCAATGCATTTTGGGTTTTGCAGGTGGCGCTGTAGGGCCAATTTTTAAATCCCAATATTGAAACACATACTAAAAAAAATTTTTCGCCGGAACTGAATTTTGTGCAAAGTTTGGTGAGTTTTCGAGCATGTTCAGGGGGTCAAATTCCAGTTTAAAGAGCAGAAGAAGAAGAAGAAGAAGAAGAAGAAGAAGAAAGAAAGAAAGAAAGAAAGAATATTAAAGCCGCGAGCGGCGTCAAAAGGCCCTCGCCCGCCGGTTACCTGACCCGCCCCGTTTCATTCTGGTGATCGTACATCGAAATTTCATCCAAATATTTACAAATATTGTCGTTTGGAATTTGGTTTTGAACGTCCAGTTAGACTTTGTGTGTTTCGACCGTCCATTCAGACCTTATGTGGCTTTAGAACGCCCAGTCAGACTTTTGAGTGGACCTTTTTGTGAATGAGCAGCTTCTCGCCAAACAGCCACGCTCCTCTCCAGTTTACCTCCCCCTACAGTGAACTCCAGTAAAATTTGGCTGCCAGTTGATTTGAGGGTTGAATTACATTCCTGATAAATTTATTTGAGTAGACTTTGGTTGTTCTGTCTATGTTATGGATGAATAATTTGGCATCATTTTTCTGAGTAAGAGGTGGAATTGGAAACCTTTCAGGAGCTGCAGCATTTCTATTGGTATTGCGTTGGAAATTGTAATATATTCTGTTTGTGAGATTGTGGGATGATATTTGTTCATAAATTGGTTGTATGGTAAGATTTGTCCTTGTTCATCGATTCACTGATTGATCCATATTGCTCCTTGATCAAACCAAGATTTGTAAAATATTGTTTTGTTTCTGTGCTGTATATGTTGGTTGTTCTATATGTAGCAGCTGGTTGGCGAGAAGCCGCATTTGTAGATCAGCCCCGAGGAGAGCAACGCCTGTTTATGGAAGTTTGATAATGTATGTCAATTTTATAATTACATTTAAGTAAAAAATTGAATTCCACATTTTAATATTTTCTCTTATGAGGCCACATAACCAATTCATTTTGAAGATATTATTCATATCATTAATAGATATAGATAGATAGATAGATACTTCATTAATCTCCAATGAGAAATTCACAGTTCCAGCAGCATGAAAGGTAAGAAAAAAAAAAAACAACCGAAAAACATGAGAGCCTGCAAGTTACAAATCAGATTATAAAAAGCAAAAATCATCATCCCTGGGTGGATTCTAACCACCAACCTTTCAGTTGGCAGCCAAACACACTAACCACTTGCGCCACAGAGACCACATACAAATGTGTCCTTGTTATTAGTTAATTTCATACTCTTCTGTTCACATGTGGTTGGAATACTCTTTTTCTATGACTGTAATATGAATAAGTTGTTGTCACCATTTTGTGTTATTTTCTTTGATCATTCTAAGTTAACACCCTGTATAACCTCTTTGTGTGAATTGCTGTGGGCTAGTCGCAGAAGTGAGGTACTTTCCGCACATGTGCAGTACAAACCAGGTTCTGGGATTGATCAGGTACTGACACATAGTGATGGGACAAATGAACTGAGGCATTGAGGCGTGTCTCGAGTAAAAGTGGGCGTGTCAGATGAAGCGTCGCTTCGAGGCTTGGGTCGCTTCCGAAAAAGTCACGTGACCGATGACAACCGAGGCCTCGGTTTGTGCAGATCACGTGATTGTTTCGTTCAACGTATCGCTGTCCCATTAAAACGTTTCGAATCTCGAGCCACACTATGGGTGTTGTTGGTGTTTGTGGAGAGAGGAGTGAGAGCGAGTTGTGGAGAAAGTCAGAGCGAGCTGCAGTTAGTACTATCCAGTAAGTATTATTAGTTAGTATTATTCGGTGTGAAATAGCATAAGCTGGAGGAGTAGGAGAAGTGTAGGAAGAGCAGCAGTTTAAAATATTTCTCAACTGCAGTGCTTTGATATGAGACATTATATATATTTTTCTTCATCAGGCTCTCTGCCTGATAAAGGTCTCAAAGACCAAAAGCTTGCAGCTTCAGTAAAGCCTTTTTTGCACAGACCTCAAGTGTGCTGATTTTTTTCTTTTGTACTAGAAGTCACTACCAAGTCCTGCAGCTTCCAACAGATGAGCGGTGACCCTTCACCCCTTTATTTATGGGTTGTGTAAAATGATGGATGTTTGTGTGTGTCAATTTTACCATTTGTAAATCTCACTCTTGTATTTGGTGTCTGCACCTTCTGTCACCTTCATCAGTCACATGTGAACTAGACACTACTTTGACATGTGTATGTAAAGAAGCCATTGGGAGCCACAATTCTACAGCAGGGCCTGCAAAGCATGTGTTAGTTTCTGTTACCTATTCTGAAAAGCAACATGTGTACGTGAAATATGTTGAAAAGTTTAATTTATTATTAATAAAATGAGCTGTAAACTATACACTGATGTTGGGTAATGATTAGCTAATTCATGTGATGGTGCATATATATATACACACACACACACACACACACACATATATATGTGTGTGTGTGTGTGTGTGTGTGTGTGTGTGTGTGTGTGTGTGTGTGTGTGTGTATCACAAATACTCTCACAGATGAAGCAAGGAAGAAAGAGGAAGTCCTCACTCGTGTGGGGGTATTTTGAGTTGACAAATCATGATAAGGTTTGTGAAAACTCGTAATATATTGGGTACCAGCCAAATATTGACATCAGTCCTAATATGTATGATTTTATTAAAGGTGAGGTGTTCCAAGGAGCTGGAGAAATATTGTCCCAAAAAAAGAAACCACCTAAATCCCAGCTCTGTGGAAAAAAATTTCATATTTTTGAATAATATCAAATAAAATACTGTCCCTACTTCAGTTTTGCAATGTTACCAGAAGCACAGTCACAAAACAAAAACAAGCACAAACACATTTTATTTAGTCGCCTTTATTACAATTAAAAGTATTTAAACACATTACAGAAAACCAGAACCTGACCTCAATCAAGCAGTCAAACTGCAGATCTCAGATCTCTCCCCATTTGTTTCCACTTCCCTCTCTATCTCTGCTGTCAGGAGAAACAGACACCATATTAAGTATATTACATGTTTATTGGCATTATCATTTAAACACAATTCAAAGCTTCACGTAGCAAAGCCAGTATGTCATTATAGCCACTCTGCCTGTTTTACTTTTATTTGTCCACTTGATGGCGCAGTGGAGCAAATTAAGCACCATGAAGCTTTGACCCATGAATGAACCAATTGGAAACCCTCAATGCTTCACGGAGCTTCATCTCGCCATCACTACTGACACACACACCCTGCAGACAGAACCTTCTGGAAGAAACGCCTCTCCTGACGAACGCCCTGCAACAGCCCAGCAACAGCCCAGCAACAGCCCAGCAACTCCAATCAGTGACAGCACAGAGGACCCGCTGCTCATTGATTGGCTCCTCCTCAGTATAAAACCGCGGACCACACCCTCCCCAACGCCCTCGGTACAGAGGATTACAGAGGTAAGCTTGTGGCCGTCTTGTCCTCCTGCTAGCTTAGCATAGGGTGATTCTGCACTATATCCTATTAAATATTATGCTCCAGCTGAATCTCAATGCTCAGGGTACCAGGAGAAATGCATCATGAAGGCTGAATTGGAAAAATGAGGTCGCTATTCAAAAGCTAGCTAGCCGTTAGCGAGATAGCTAGCTATTAGACAATTGATGCTATTTCGTCGTTTGCAACTATTTAACTATCATGTTGCTTTATTTTTTAAGTACCGCTGTTATTGTTTATTGGATACTGAATGCTGAAATGTTGCTGTGACAGATAAAATAGCTGTTTTGCCTCATAGTGTGGTTAAACTGGAGCTTTTCCCAGAGATAGTGTCAATAAACTCTGCTGGCTTTAGCTGACTGTAGTTTGTGCTGTGCTGTTCGGTTTGTGCTCTGAATGAATGGGAATGCTGAAGGTACCAGCAGAAAACATATACTTGATGCTGATGTGAGGAAACAATGTTTAAACCAGACGTAGGAAAACTTTGCACCTCTTTGTATTTGCTTTGGTCATGTTAAAGCTGCTATAAGAGCTTTGGGATGTTTTAATTTGCATCTATGTAGAACGTTGTCTTAGTAAAATGGTGCTGTGATATCTCTTCTACCTCATTGTGTTTTCTGTAAAATAGTGTGGTTAAACAGGAGCTTTGCTATCAGTGTTTTAGTGTTTTAAAATGGTGCTGTGTGCACTTTGACAGGATTTTTGATGTTTAAATTAATGAACTGGTTTGTTCCATCATGTTAGAATCAGTTTTATCAGTCATTTAGGACATCGTGATGAGTACAATATGGTTTATATAAGGCATGTTGCATGATTAAATGTTTTAGTGCTTTCATTCAGTATCCATTGTCTGATCTTACCATTGTTGTGTTTTAAAATAGTTGTTTCAATTTCTGAGTCAGCACTGACAGTAGATTTTTTTTCTCTGATTAAAAAAATTAATTGTGAGGACATTCAATGTGTTGTGTATACATGTTTATCTGCTCATATTGGTGATAACCGTTTTACAGCCGTGGTTTCAGACAAGTGACAGTGTTTGAGGTTTTTTTTCTTTTAAGATTTTCACTATGCTGTAAGTGACCTAGTCTTGTAAAATGATGCTGTGATGGCATCTCTTTTGTGCCTGGATGTGTTTCATTTTAATAGTTTGTTTAAATGGGAGATGTAAATCATATTTCTTTGTCAAATTGTGGCAGTGAGGATATGAATCGTGTTCTATCACACTGAAGTGTTGAAGTATATTCCTCTGTCAACTCCTCCAGCTTTTGCATTTGACTACAGCAGCCACTATGCTGTATTTATCGCTATGTCATATCTCGCTACGTCATATGTATGTTGAAGCTTTACTTTATACTGTGGTCAACATTTGTCTTTGTAAAATAGTGCTCTGACAGATGAAATATATCTTGTACCTTGTAATGTTTGCTTAAAAAGTAGTGTGGTTAAATGTAACATTGACTACATTTTCTATCAATTTTGGTGTTAAAATTAATTGCCAGTGCTTTGTTCCATTATCTTACAATCAGTTCTATCAGTCAATTATGACATCATGATGGGTATAATATAGTTTAAGAGATGTTGCATGAGGAAATGTTAACATACCATTAATTACAGTGTCATATTAATTCTCTGTGCTGTTTTAAAGACCAGTTCAGCTACTTTTGCTGCAGACATGTTGAGATTCATCTTCTTTCTGAGAATGCAGTAGTGCTTTCATTTAGTAGCTAATGTCTGGTCTTTAGCCCTTTTGTGTTTTGAATTGGTTGTTTCAGTTTTCTGATGAAAAAATACATAGTAAAGACATTAGATGTGTCTTGTACGTACATGTTTTGCTGCTCATGTTGGTGCTTACTGTTTCATAGCAGTGGTTTTAGATAAGTGGGTGTTTTTTTCCACAGCCTTTTGGACGCCCTTTGGACAGCCCTTTGGACAGCCTACAGCCTTTGGACAGCCCTTTGGACAGCCCTTTGGACAGCCATCTTTGCTGCATCACCTCATCTTACCATCCATCCATCCATTCATCCATCTGTTTTGCTTGTTCTCTCTCCCGCTCTCGCTCTCTCTCTCTCTCTCTTTCTCTCTCTCTCTAACCCTCCCTCTCTCCCCCCTCTCTCTCCCTCTACTTCTCTCTCTCTCTCTCTCAGCAAATTTTCTTCACAGGTAAGTGTGTCAGTAGCTGTGTTGGCATTGTATTTGAAATACTGTTCTACACAGTGTTAGCTGAACAGATTTTGCATGATTAGTAAAACTGTGTCGTGGTAAAAGTTATTTTATTCCATGATAAAGCATTTGTGTGGGAACATTCGTAAATCCATAGCTCTATTTTTCAGCTCTTTGTGCTGTGTTTTTGTCTGTCTTTTTGATGTTGTTACTTGAAATCGCAGTGACTGTTTGGTGTGGTCCTGTTAGCAGAGTGTTGCATGGCGTTAGCACGGCGTTACCAGGCGTTAGCATGGTGTGTAAATCATGTGTTCTCCAGAAGCATATTTGCTGAGCTGTTTCTCGTGTCAGCTGCATTGAATTTTAGTCTTCTCTCCTGTGTGTTACAGTTTTTTATGAGTATTTTGAGGAGGCTTTGTGTTAATTTTGATGTCTTTCATGTCCGTGTATTAGAATGGTGTTTGATGTGAGGTTGTGGGCCAGCTTCAGCTGAATGGAATTATTTATGTCTCCAAGTGTGCAGAGTAAAAGTGTATTCTAATGAAATAATCAGGATTTTTTGTGGCAAATTGTGAAGAGTTGTTGCAGCAAATTTTTTGAAATTATGTGTGTACGTGCAGTATTATTGTAGAATATGACAGCAGTTGTCCCGAGTTAGCTGTACTAATGTTGTGTGTCTTAAATTACAAATTTGTATACATTTGGGATTTTTTTTTTTTTTAATTTTTGGACTTTTTTCAGACAAGGCAACAACATTTTGTGGTAAGGACAACACAAGGGTTAAGCGTTCGTGTGGAAGGTGAATTTGACTAGTGAGCACTGTGTGACTTTTTTCACTTCTTGCCAATAGCGGTGTATAAATCCTGGTAGTGGGTGTTTTTATGTTGCTGGCCTTGAAGTGTATGGTGATAATTAAGATGTTGTGTTATTTTGTAATAATATTGTAATGATGTAATATTTTGTATCTGGGCTGGTATTTGTGAGTTTTATGTGGTGTTTTCCCTCTGTTTTTGTGAGTTTGTGTGTGCTACATTATTGTAGAATATGACAGCAACTGTCTGCCTTAGCTATATTTATCTACTCTGTGGAGGTCTCTACTGTGAGTGCTTTTCTATTTTTATTAGGGCTGCAACTAACAACTATTTTAATAGTCTAGTCTTTGACTATTGAAAGATTATTTGAATAATGGATGATATATGTATTGAATTTAGAATGAGGTTGCTTTAATTATTTATTCAGAATGAATGACACGTTTGGTATCATACTATAATTATATTAACATTAACTGATGTTGGTGTGGTTGAGATCTGGGTGTGGTCACAATCACAGTTCTGTTCCAGTGGAGGACAGTTTGTGCAGCTCGATGTATCGCGGTCAAAAGGCAGCCGTTTTGTGTCCCACACCTGTAATGTGTCATGGCTTTTCTGATGTAATGTTTGATACATTGAAGAGATTCCAGTTTCGTTGTACCTTTTGCAGTGACAAATGAAGTTCTATTCTATTCAATGCAACACTCGGCAGACTGAACATTTGTCCTTTCAGATGCCACGAGGGAAGGCACGCAAGCGCTCTCTTGCAGCGCAGAGGAGGAGAGCCATACAGCTTGAAGACTGGCTGAGCCGCCAGGTGGGTGGTTTTTTTTTTTTTGTTTGTTTAACATTTCACACAAGTTTAAAACTTTGAAAGAATTTTCTGAATTGTAATCCTGTATTTTCAACGTGGAGGCACCGCAGCAGGCTGTGGCAGTGAGACCTGCCAGCTCTCCGTCTGCTATGGAGGAGGACCAGGTTATAGTTTCATGGCCACTGAATGCGTCTTTACAACTGTTTTTAGCATCAAACTGTGGCCTTTAGTGGAAACATATGTAACACATTTCATTCTTCTATGCAGCCACAGTTCCGTGATGTGGGAGGGATGCCAGGAACGTCCCAGACCAGCTCCACAGACGGACCAGTGGTCTTGGTAGACCAGGTGAGTTGATTGATGTCTTTTTCCTATTATGTAGCAGTTTCAAAGGCATATCTACTCAATGGTGTGAAATTAATTTACGTTTGAGAGCTTAGATATTGGATATTATTATATATTATAGCATATTATCATTTAGCTTTTATCTTTTCACATGCTGCACGGCAAGAATGCGACAAGGGGGGCTGAGCTCTTCGTGGGGCAGTCTGCTTCCTCTGTGGAGCAGCTCGGGGAGTGGCCCACCCTCTCCCAGGCCTGCTCTTTCAGGGGAGCAGTTGTTCCCGCTGCTCGTTCCCCTCCATCTGCGGAGCCCACTTCCCGTAAGTTAATCTCTTTATTTTTCTGAACTGAATTATTTGATTAGACGGTAAATGATTTCACTTATGTCTTTATAGGCCATGGTATTCGGCACAGGGCCCGGATCTGGCCACGTGGGAAGTCCGGACGGCAGCACAAGCTGATCATCCCGGTGGAGTATCCCGACAAGCAGGCAAGTTGTTAACCCTCAGAATCAAACAGGGTGTCTATTTCCAGGATGACTTTATTTCAGCAGGATTGACAGCAGAGCGTGCCAACCTTGGGTGCAGAGACTGATTTTGACCAGCAGGTGGAGCTGGTGCCTCAGCTGTATTGACACCAGCTGCGCCACAAACGGCTGACGGCAAAGGGCTAAGTTTCATCAAAATGTCTAGTTTTTGAAGCTATTAAAAAACAGTAAACATCAACTGTTGTTTCTTTTATCTAGTTTGCGCTGGTTATCGGTAACTCCCATCTGCGTTCTGTCGTGGATGGGTACGTGCCGATGCCAAGCAGTCGCTTTTCCTTCGGGATTAGTGCAACACCTGGCGGAGCCGCACGGGACATCCTGAAGGAGGTGGCAGCGACCGAGCTTGACCGTGGTGGGTGCAGTAGCAAGAAAAAACAATGACTTTTGTGATGTTTTTTGACACATTTAACATCTGACCCTTTTGTGCTCATCAGTGCCCGATGTTGTCGTTGTCATGGCGACTTGCAATGGTCTCGCGGCTTGCAGAACGGTCTCCCAGGCTGCGGAGGAGTTCGGGAAGCTCCTGGACCATGTTTGTGGACGCTGGCCTACAGTGGGTGTTTTACATTCTCCTTGAATAAATGGTACTTTGTTTACAAGTTATACATGGTCTCAATTGTATTTTGTTTGCAGGTGTGTGTCCTGGATTTTCCGCCCCGGCTGAGTGCTGACGCGGAGCTTCAGGCAGCGCATCGTCAGGCATACCAACAGGTGTCAGCTGCAAGAGGTATGTGAATATTCAAGTTTTTATTTGTAACCGTGGGTAGATTTGTTTTACTGCGATCACATATGACATCAGTTTTCATTCTGAACAGAATGTATAATGTAACATTTCTCCACACTTTTCCACTATAAGCAACAGCTTAGAGTAGAAAAGTATGGAGAAATATTCTGCAGATTCAGACCGACCGTCATAGCAAATCTCTTTTTATACCTTCTTGTACAGTACTTTGAAATAAAAATCCTCTGTCCAGAGGAACAGCAGGACTGTACGGAGGTGCAGGGCATCAGATAAGATTGAGGACACGATCCTCTGCACTTGTCTGATAGCTTGACCATTTTAGTTTAAAAATAATAATGTTACTTGTGTTCACTTGTCTCTTTGAACATGTGACATACTTTATGTGACGTGCTCTCTTTTTTTTTTTTTGGTTCGGTTCCTAATGTTTTTTTAGGACTCCGTTATTTCTCCATGGCGCAGCATTTCCCTCTGGGACGCAGGGAGCTGTGGGCCCGGGATGGTGTAAGTACAATGTCTGTGTTTTATAAAATCACTTAATTTTGTGAACATTTTATTTACCGTGGGTGAACGGTGTGTTTCAGATTCACCTGAGCGACAGCGATGGCATGGCGATCCTTGTCCAGCAGTTGGACAACGCTGTTGCTGCCCTGGTGTCTCCTCCCCAGCCACACCCATCCACCAGCAGGCGGCCTCCTCCCCAGCCCCTTCCATTCAGCAGTGCTGCCCCTCGGCTGGTGCTGACCGCACCGTCGCCCGTGCCACGCACGCCCCCAGCTGAGTGGACAGTGATTGGGAAGGACAGCAAGGTAAGGGGCAGGTACCGGTTTAAAGTATTGTCCTTGGAGTTGCATTATGTTGACTAATTCATTGTTATTTTGTCACTAAGCATCGGATCTCCCCAAACAACGGGCGGCCAGTGGCGCAGGAGGTTAGTGTACTGCTCTGTAAAGCTGTTTATGTGTATGCTACTGCTTTAACTAAAGTGTTGTTTCTTTTGTTTTGAGGTGGAGACAGTTTTCTCCTTCCCCCTGTCGCCTCGCTGGTTCAGCCCTGCCATGCTGGTTAAGATGGAGCACATTTCTCCATCTCATGGTGGCTGTGGGGGGAGCTTTTCTTCAAAGAAGGTAAGCATTATATCTCATGTTAAATGTAGTCTTCTCTTGAGCACAGAATGTAACCTTTGTTTTTTTTGTTTTTCCTACACACATCAGTCAAAGCGTCGCAAGCATGCTGCATTAAAGAGACGCCGACCAAGAGGCCAGGTGGGTGTTTTTCAGATGTTGCACACACAAGTTTAAAACTTTGAAAGAATTTTCTGAATTGTAATCCTGTATTTTCAACGTGGAGGCACGGCAGCAGGCTGTGGCAGTGAGACCTGCCAGCTCTCCGTCTGCTATGGAGGAGGACCAGGTTATAGTTTCATGCCCACTGAATGCGTCTTTACAATTGTTTATAGCATCAAACTGTGGCCTTTAGTAGAAACATATGTAACACATGTCATTCTTTTATGCAGCCACAGTTCCGTGATGTGGTAGGGATGCCAGGAACGTCCCAGACCAGCTCCACAGACGGACCAGTGGTCTTGGTAGACCAGGTGAGTTGATTGATGTCTTTTTCCTATCATGTAGCAGTTTCAAAGGTGTATCGACTCAGTGGTGTGAAATTAATTTACGTTTGAGAGCTTAGATATTGGATATTATTATATATTATAGCATATTATCATTTAGCTTTTATCTTTTCACATGCTGCACGGCAAGAATGCAACAAGGGGGGCTGAGCTCTTCGTGGGGCAGTCTGCTTCTTCTGGTGGCTGTGGCGGGGGCTTTTCTTCAGAGAAGAAGGTAAGCATTATATCTTATGTTAAAGGTGCATTAAGGAGTTTGCATGTTTTATGCGAAACACCGCCCCCTGCAGGCCTTGGGCGTAATGCAGCTTAATGAAATGCTTGTTTCTGTGGCTTGTGTCCACGGAAGAGGGGAGCTCCTTCCTCACTCTTTTAGTAGTGCTCAAGTAAAATTTGTAAAATTGTGTTTTTTGTTTTTCCTTACACACATCAGTCAAAACGTCGCAATCATGCTGCATCAAAGAGACGCCAACCAAGACGCCAGGTGGGTGTTTTTCAGATGTTGCACACTCGTTTAAAAATGTGAAAAATGTTTATGCATTATCTTTAAGTTCAAGGCAGCACAAGAAATGGTTGCAGTGAGACCCAGCTCACTTCCCTGCTCCGTGTCGGCGGGTCACCACGTTCGTCGAGGTTTATGGCTGTTGAATGCGTGTTTACAGTTTATTTTTTTGGTTGTGTTTTAGGTGGAGGCAGTGACAACAGAAATGTTGTCCACCCCTGTGGTCATCCGGGACAGCTTCCTGGAGGATGAGGTGTGTGTGTGTGTGTGTGTGTGTGTGTGTGTGTGTGTGTGTGTGTGTGTGTGTGTGTGTGTGTGCGTGCGCGCAGACTTTTCTGCTATCATCACCATTCAAGGGCCTTTTGTAGAATAATGTGTAACACATTCTTTTGTGCAGCTCCAGTTCGGTGATGTAGGGGTGATGCCATCTGGTAGTTCCAGGGACAGGCCAGTCATCTTTATGGACCAGGTGAGTTGTATTTTTATATTATGTACTGCTTTAAAAACATATCTGCTGGACATTGTGAGAATAATTTACATTTGAGAGGGTCTGATAATTCTGTGCTTTTCTTACATCCTGCAGATGACCAGCATGGCTCCATCAACCAGTCAGCCTTCTCCGCGTCGCAGCATTCCACCAACTGCCCACGAGGAGAGAGCTTCTGACAATGGGGACAAAGGTCGGTCTTGCATTTGTTGTGCACACTCTGATGTAGATGTTAGTGAAGGTGTGGTGACATTTGGTACTGGTGATGCTGAAGTGATGGAGATAGTTAGTCCTGTTGTGTCGAGCAACGTTCTGAGGGAGGTCAGTAAGTTGGTTTGTCTTCCGAGCTGTATTAGGGGTAGCTTCCATCAGGGCCATGGCAGGTTCAAGTACAGGGGAGTACAGTGTGCAGCAATAGCTTTAACAGCATTAGCTAAGCATACAGCTTCCAGTGTGTTGTCATGGGCACAACAGGATTTAGATCGGACTTTGGAAGTGGGTGATGGACTGTACACCGGTCTTAGGGACAATAACTTGACTCATGGCAATGAGCTGTTGCTTGCCACTGATTTACCAAAAGAGTCAGTTATTGAAGGTCAGCTGTATCAGTTTGAGTTCAGCCAGCCAGTTAATGGGGCTGCAAATATAGTAGAGCATGAGTTTATTGAGGCAGGCAGCTGGGTTACGCTGGATGCAGGACTAGAGCAGATGTTGGCGCACTATAACACATGTCTACTGACGCTGTGTGCCAACACTGTTGCTGTCATTAGAGACAGGGGTAGATACGCAGTTGTAGATTCTCACATGCGTAGTGCTACAGGGATGGTAGATTCAAAAGAGGGCAACAGTGTAGTGTTGTATTTTAGGTCTGTCGATGAGTTGTATGCCCATTTTTGCGAGCTGGCAGGTTGTTTTCAGATAGATGTTAAACAATTTGAGATTACAGGTGTGGTTGTTACAGCTGTTGGACAGAAGCAGGATGAGTCTGAGGCCGTTCCACCTCAGACTCATCCTGCTTCTGTCCAAAGGAGCTGTATTAGGGGTAGCTTCCATCAGGGCCATGGCAGGTTCAAGTACAGGGGAGTACAGTGTGCAGCAATAGCTTTAACAGCATTAGCTAAGCATACAGCTTCCAGTGTGTTGTCATGGGCACAACAGGATTTAGATCGGACTTTGGAAGTGGGTGATGGACTGTACACCTGTCTTAGGGACAATAACTTGACTCATGGCAATGTGCTGTTGCTTGCCACTGATTTACCAAAAGAGTCAGTTATTGAAGGTCAGCTGTATCAGTTTGAGTTCAGCCAGCCAGTTAATGGGGCTGCAAATATAGTAGAGCATGAGTTTATTGAGGCAGGCAGCTGGGTTACGCTGGATGCAGGACTAGAGCAGATGTTGGCGCACTATAACACATGTCTACTGACGCTGTGTGCCAACACTGTTGCTGTCATTAGAGACAGGGGTAGATACGCAGTTGTAGATTCTCACATGCGTAGTGCTACAGGGATGGTAGATTCAAAAGAGGGCAACAGTGTAGTGTTGTATTTTAGGTCTGTCGATGAGTTGTATGCCCATTTTTGCGAGCTGGCAGGTTGTTTTCAGATAGATGTTAAACAATTTGAGATTACAGGTGTGGTTGTTACAGCTGTTGGACAGAAGCAGGATGAATCTGAGGCCGTTCCACCTCAGACTCATCCTGATTCTGTCCTAAAGACAGGATGTAAAAGGTCAGCTCCAAGTGAATTGACATCTGTTTCCGGAAGCGCACACACACTCAAAAAAGCAAAGCATGACCATGAATCTGATGTTGATTTTGATGTGGTGTTTTCCAGTGCCATCACTGAAACCCATAATTTCAGCCCACTTTGGGAAAGTGTCTGTAGGACATTGTGTAGAAATCTAAATATTGACTATGAGAGACATGTTGTAGCAGAACCAAAAACTGGTTCTATGGGACCATTAGGTGTGCCATGTACAAAAGTTAAAATTGTTCCCGACGGTAATTGTTTCTTTCGATCGATTTCACACGCCATTAGTGGAACACAAAAATCTCATAGGAAAATTAGACTTGCGGTCGTTAAACATCTGGAAAATAATGTTTTACAATACCAAAGTATTTTGCGTGATGGCCACTCATCTGTGGTCGAATATATTAACAGCACAAATATGTGTAAAGTAAACATGTGGGCCACTGAAGTCGAGATCCAAGCAGCAGCAGATCTTTTAGGTGTTGACATTTATACATTTTTGAGTGGGCGTTGGCTTAAATTTGGTTGTACTACCAGGCCTTTGTCCACAAATGGCATTTATCTGGAAAATATTAACAACATTCATTATGAAGTAGTTACTTGTGTAAAAAACCCTGTGACCCACAACTGTTATGGATGCTGCCAAATTAGTGAGCTTGTGGGTTACAACATTAGATCTAGACAGATAAATGCCTCAATTGATCATCTGACACTAAAAAGCAATGTGCCATGTAGGTTGTCAAAGTACATTCAGAAGAAAAAACAAAAATATATTACAACCAAATATGACACATGTAAAGAGATGATGCTTGAAAGACTTCGAAAGAAATACAAAGAAAATGTAAATTATAGATTTAAAGTAAAGAGACTAAACAAAATTAAATATGCACTCAATATAATGTTGAAAGAGAAAAAGAAGGCTGCGATCAATCTGAAATACAGAGAGAATTTAGAATATCAAAAGAGGAAGCGAGCTGCACTCAATCTGAAATACAGAGAGAATTTAAAATATCAAAAGAAAAAGCGAGCTCCACTCAATCTGAAATACAGAGAGAATTTAGAATATCAAAAGAAAAAGAAAGCCGCAGCCAGACTTAAGTATAGGGGCAATGTAGAATATAGAGAGAAAAAGAAGATGACCACAAAGGCAGCAATTAAGCTGAAATATCAAGACAATGTAGAATATAGAGATAAAAAAAAGATGACCACAAAGGCAGCAATTAAGCTGAAATATCAAGACAATGTAGAATATAGAGAGAAAAAGAAGATGACCACAAAGGCAGCAATTAGGCTGAAATATCAAGACAATGTAGAATATAGAGATAAAAAAAAGATGACCACAAAGGCAGCAATTAGGCTGAAATATCAAGACAATGTAGAATATAGAGAAAAGAAAAAAACCTTAAGCATCAAAAAGTATAAACATGATTTTCAACATAAAAAAAATGTAAAAAGCTATAGTAAAGTAAAGTATACCAGAAACAATCAATACAAAAATCAAACTCGGGCTGCATATATAAATAGAAAAAGGCAAATTAAACAAAAACAGGCAGATAACTTTGATTTGGTCAAGGAACAATTTTTGAAAGCAGTAGAAAACGGCCCTGAGTATATCTGTTGCATTTGTTTCAAATTATTATTTGTGAAACAAGTCTTACCTTGTAGAAAGGAAGACTTTATGGTTGATCCAAAATCTGCTGCTGTTGCAGATGTTTGTATTTCAGAGGCCTATTTACATACTTGTGTCAGTAGTTGTCCATCGCCGTGCCCGTTGTCTAGCTGCAGAGGTAGTTTGTGGATCTGCTACACTTGTAACTCCAAAGTCAAAAAGGGTGAAATGCCAGCTGAATGCTCAATGAACAATTTACAGTTAGACGACATTCCTCCAGAACTTGCATGTTTAAATACTGTCGAACAACATATAGTGGCGCTTAATATCATCTTTATGCAAATGCATGCTTTGCCAAAGGGAGGACAAGGGGGGGTTCACGGCCCTGTGACCTGCGTACCTGCCAACATTGTGGAATCCACAAAGTTGTTGCCGCGTCGTAACATGGACGGATGGTTATTACCTGTGAAATTAAAGCGTAAACTTTCTTATAAGGGTCACTACGAATATCAATATGTAGACACGGATCGAATTCGGCGCGCGATAGCGTTTCTTAAAGCTAATAATAAACATTATTTAGACATTGAGTTTGATGAAGAGTGGGTTAATGAATTTATTAGGCAAGAGGACAAATCTAAAATCACGGGTGCGTCAGGCCAGAGAGCGTCGGAAAAAGAGGGAGGACAGGCTCTGCAGGGGCAGAAAAAGCAGGGAAAGCAAAAAGCAGGGGAAGGAGAAGAAGAAGGGGAGCAAGAAATAGAGGATGATTTAGATGATGAGCACCTCCACGATAGGCAGCGTCATTGCATGTTCCAGGACACATTTTTTATGCCCATAGATATAGCTCAGGAGGCTCTTGACAACTACTTCCAGGGTGTATTAAATTTGGCTCCGGCAGAAGGGAACAGTCCAGTAAGTTTACTTACAGATGAGGAGAATGAAGCTAAATGCTTCCCCAAAGAGTTCCCCTTTGGGAGTAACACATTTCACACCAAAAGGCGCATTCGTATTACTTTATGTCGATATTTCATCAACAGGCTTTTACATGCAGATGGGAGATTTGCGCGAAATCTCAAATTTCTTTTCATGGCTCTGTACATGCTGGAAGTAGAGCAGGTTGTCTCAAAGGTCTCAATAGCTTTGCGTAAAGGACATGCGTGTCAGGGCCCAGGTAATGCTGCTGCAGAGAAGGAAAACTTGGAAAATTTGTTACAATGTGATGATGGTTTTCGTTTTATGAAGCCTATTAGAGGTACGCCCCCATACTGGCAATCCGCTTTAAAAGACTTAATTGCGATGGTGCGCCAGTTGGGTATTCCAACGTGGTTCTGTTCCTTTAGTTCAGCAGATCTCCGTTGGCCAAATCTCCTGAAGGCGTTATTAAAAATAGAAGGCAGTACCAGGAAAGAAGAAGATCTAAATTGGGCAGAGAGATGTGATCTATTACGTCGGAACCCTGTAACTGCAGCTCGAATGTTTGACGCGCGTTGGCGGCAATTCCTAAACAAAGTCCTTAAATCTCCTGCTCATCCAATTGGCGAAATAATTGATTATTTTTATCGCGTGGAATTTCAGCAGCGCGGGTCACCACATGTACACTGTTTGTTTTGGATAAAAAATGCTCCGAAGATTGGCGTAAACACAGATGAAGAGGTAGTTGAATTTGTTGATAAGTACATTTCCTGCGAGCTACCTTCTGACCCAAATTTATTAGAAAAAGTTACTTCAGTGCAGCAGCATTCCAAACGTCACTCCAAAACGTGCAAAAAAGGCAAAAAGACGTGTCGCTTTAATTTCCCACGACCTCCGTCCATGCGTACGTTTATTAAACAAACAGAAGAAGATTTAAATTTGATAATGCCGAAAGAAAAAGCTCTCACGATCATGACTGCACTTAAAACAGCTATCTTAGATGACAATTTACCGATTGATAGTGTGCAGTCATTGTTTAAAGCTCTTGGATTAGATCAGCGCACTTTTGAACTGGCTTATAAGGCATTAGGCGGTCACACACATTTAGTTCTAAAGAGGGGAATTAAAGAAGTTTGGGTTAATAATTACAATCCGAAATTGTTGGATGCTTGGAATGCGAATATGGATATTCAATTTGTTGTTGATGCGTGGGCATGTATAGTTTACATCATTTCATACATATCTAAGGCAGAGAAGGAGATGGGTTTGCTCTTAGGTAATGCTCAAAAAGAAGCTTCCAAAGGTAATGTTAGTGCAAAAGAGGCATTGAAAAAGCTAGGGAGCGTTTATTTACATAATCGTGATGTCTCTGCGCAGGAAGCTGTTTATCGCGTCACAAACATGCACTTAAAAGAGTTTTCACGGAAAGTAGAATTTATTCCGACAGGTGATAACATAGTTAGATTGAGCAAACCTATCGGTCAAATACAAAACGAGTCAGCAGACAGTATTTGGATGACTAACATTATAGAGCGTTACCAGAGTAGGCCTAATGACAGCACATTTAATGATATGTGCATCGCTAGTTTTGTATCGGAGTACCGCGTTCTTAGTCAAACAGAAAAGTGTAAAAAGTCAATTCAGTTACAAAATTCATTAGGCTGGATAGCAAAAAGAGAGAGAACACAGCCAGCCATAGTTAGATATGCAAGGTTCTCAGAAACAAAAAATCCAGAATTATTCCATTTGAGCATCCTACAATTATTTTTACCATATTGCAATGAAAACGATCTTAAGCCAGCTCAATTTGAAACTTATCAACAATTTTATAAACACGGGGAGGTGCGATTTAGTAATGGGTGTGTTCATTCTGTAAAATCGATCGTTGATGGGAATAGGCGCCGTTTTGAAATAGAGGCTGAGGATTTGGACGAGATACAAGAGAAAATGGACTCTGAGGACATTTTAGAAGAGGCGTGGGCAAATCTCTGCCCCGAGGCGGAAGTTGAAAGGTTGGAGTCAAAAGAGCAGTTTAGCGAAATGTTGCAGGAGGTCCACTCTGAGCATGATCAAGAACACATCCCTGATTTGGCTGTGAGACACGAGGAAATTGGTAATTTTGAGACAAGAAATGTGATGAGTCGAGCTGAGGGTCTCTCACTTGTGAGAAGCCTCAATGAGGAACAGCTGTCTATTTTTTACAAAATACGACAATGGTGCATAGAAAAGGTAGCTGGTAATAATCCTGAGCCATTGCACGTATTGATTACAGGAGGGGCAGGCACTGGGAAAAGCCACCTTGTTCGGGCCATTCAATACGAGGCGTCGCGTTTGTTGGCCCCTATTTGTCACGGTCCCGATAATATTAGCGTTTTATTAACGGCTCCAACGGGGATAGCAGCGTACAATATAAAGGCGGCTACTATTTATACCACATTTAGCATTCCTGCAAATCCCCCAAAACAGTATCAACCACTTAGAGAGGAGAAGCTTAATACGCTGCGCACAAAATACTTGGACATTCAAATTGTAATCATTGATGAAATATCGATGGTTGACCAAAAGGTGTTTATGCATATTGAGGGTCGATTATCTCAGATTAAACAGACACCTAATTCGGTTCTATTTGGAAACGTTTGCGTCATTGCGGTAGGAGATTTTTATCAGTTGCCTCCAGTTAAAGGTCAGGCTTTGTTAAAAGAAACTGTGGGCATTAATTTTTTTAGAGATTTCTTTAAAATAGCAGAATTAAAAAAGATCGTTAGGCAACAAGATAGCGTTTTTGCAGAGCTTTTAAATCGGTTAAGAGTGCGTTCAAGAGGGGCACCCATGCTTCAAAATGATGCAGATATATTGAAGCGTCGTGAAACGGGTGAAGACCCTGATGTGCTGCACATTTTTTCTAAAAGGGAGTACGTGCAGACGTATAATTTAAAGAAGCTTAATTGTGTGTGTTCTGATGTAAAAATGATTAATGCGCAAGATTTTGGTATCGATAAAAACACGGGTAAATTAAAAAAATTAGAAGGCCATCTGTGTCTCCATAAATCCGAAAATGCCAGTTTGGTGGAGTCACTTTTATTGGCGTTAATGCCCGTGTTATGCTGTGTAAAAACATAGATGTGTCTGATGGCCTAGTAAATGGGGTATGTGGTATAGTTACTCAAATAGTAGAAGACCCACAGAACAAACAGCTTCCTTTAGCAATTTATGTTAAATTTGATGATGATAAAGTAGGAGCAAACAGAAGGAAGCAAACCCATACCCCTGCAGCTCTGACCGGTTCGACTCGCATTGGACCTGAGGAAGAACAGGCGAATAAACGCGGTGAGCGGCGGCGTCAGTTTCCATTCAAACTCGCGTGGGCGTGTACCGTTCATAAAGTACAGGGCCTTACTGTCGATCAAGCTGTGGTGTCCCTTAAAAAAGTATTTGCCCCGGGTCAGGCGTATGTGGCCTTAAGCCGCGTTCGGAGTTTAGAGGGTCTCGTAATTCAAGACTACTCCGAAAAGGCCATTTACTGTAATGATAAGATCAGAGCCGCGTTGGAGAGCCTCCCTCCCTTCATGGTGGACAGTTTGTCTTGGCACAGACAAGAGACACATGTTTTGACGCTGTTTTTCATGAACATACAAGGTTTGGTACGACATGTGTCAGATTTGGCTTCTCACACACAGCTTTTGCAGCCTAACTGTGTTGCTGTGGTAGAGACATGGTTATCTGAGGAGTCACCATTTCAGAGTTGCCACATTGAAGGCTTTAATTTCCATAGTCGCCCCCGTAGTCTTTCATATCAGTGCAGTAACGACACAGCACTGGTTAGTTTACGTGGCCAACAGCACGGTGGAGTTGGCATGTACTGTGAAGAGAACCTTAATAATGAAATCACAGTACCAGACATGGACTTAGAATGTTTAGTGAATTATTTTGCAGAGCACCAAATCGTCATAGCAGTAGTTTACCGTCCACCGTCTTACCCTATGTCTCTATTCAAGTATAATTTAGACAGATTATTAATTTGGCTGAGTTCACTTTATGCCACTGTGGGTGTGATGGGAGATTTTAATGATGACATATTGAAATCTACAAGTCTCTGCAATTTTATGTTAGAAAGAGGTTATATTCAATATGTCACATCTCCCACAACTGAGAGGGGGACATTAATTGATCATTTCTACCTAAATTCTAATCAATATGATGTAGACTGTTCAGTCATGCCAATTTACTTTAGCGACCATGAAGGGATTGTGTGTTCTTTTAAGGGGAAATCCACATAAATTGTGTGCCTACATCAACAGTTTCAAATTAAAATGGACAGCTGTTACAGATTGTGCTGACTCACCACATGACTTTTCTTTAATGGCTGGTTTTCAGTTTGTCACAAATTTGTCATCCCCATGCTGTTTCCATCATGCCTTCAAAGTCTATTTCTCTTGCAATTGTTGAGCATTCAGCTTTTTCACCCTTTGCCTAAATTTTAAAAACATATTTATAATTGACTTTGATCATGAATTTAAGTGTCTACATTGTACTTTTTAAGTGTGTTTGTCTTCCAGAACATTGATTGGAATGTGAATCATTGAATTTTAGCAGTTAGTCAGGTTTTTAGATAGTTACTGCATCAGGTTTTGTTGTTAATGTTTAACTTTATTAGTGATTATAGTTGTGAATATATTTCTTGTAGTTGTGGTTTTATTGGTAGATGTTTCTGTGCCCTACAGTGATGCGTGCACACATACTGTAGGGTTTATCTTTGTCCCTGTCAAGGTGTCCATGACTGGTTCAACGGGATAATGTACTTAGTTCATTATAAATAGTTAATTAATAAATATAAATAGTTCTATTTAATCTAGTGAGTATTCATAATTGTCAGCACGGTTCAGTTATTAGTTTGCTAAATTTGTATTTTCTATATTCTGTGGGACATTAACCTGTGTATTAAGTTTATTTGTTTATTTGTTAGGATCCCCATTAGCTGCAGCTCGCTGCAGCTACTCTTCCTGGGATCCACCGATAATTTTAGATATACAAAAAAAAAAAAAAAAATCTCAAAAAAATTTTTCGAGTTAAGTTAGTGATTAACTATTCTTTTCCACATTGTTAGTTCAAGTGTTATGGTTATGAGGTTTCATTTCCTGTATTACAACAGCATTGATCAATAAAGTCAGAAAAGAATAAAAACAAAAATTAAGCAAAAGCAAAGAGAAACATTGTAACACTAATTGACAACAGGCCTCATTTCACATATAGGAGGTGCAAAATGATTTTTGATATTTTCCCATAGAGACACATTGTATACTCATAAAGAGATGTCAAAGAATGCATGTGATTAATGTAAGGATGTAGAATGTGGCAACAATTTAAAACCAGCCATGCATATGCTGTTGTAATGCAGGTTTTGCTTTGCCTTCCATGTGTTCTCAAAAAAGCAAAAGGCACTGGTAATGGTACTCCTGGTTTACTGGGATGGGGTTCGAGTCCCTGCGGTGCCCTGCTAATTTTGACTGAAACATGAGAGGTGTTGAAATGTGTTATCAGCCACTTAGCTTAACTGTTCAAGCAGAACTTTGCAACATTTTTACCTCAATAAATGTGTTTCAGAGTCCCTGTGGGGGTAAACAAAGACTTGTCACGGTGATTCGCCTGTCCCTCCACTCCCCCCGGGGTCTGTGTCCTGAAAACAGCGCTTGCAATTTCAGAGGAGCGGACCCGACAACATCTCGTGAGAACAAACCTGCTGTACGGTGCTCAGACAGGATTACAAGTATAAAAGCTGTTGGAGTGCGATATCTGTCATTGTGTTGCAATAGACGATCTTTGCATGATGTGTTGATTGGTTCTAATTTCGGTTTGGTAACTGAAAAATAAAGAGGAGTGGCACCTCGTCTCGTAGAAGTGTGCGAGGCAGGCATGTCTACAACAGACGGCACTACCCGGGCAGCGCAGGAACTGCCGCTGCCAAAGATTTAACAAAAGCACGTAAAACAAACATGAAATCCTCGCTAGCGTTAGCAACGCCACCCTGAGGTGCTCACGGATGGCAGAACCAAAAAGACAGAAAAAAACTTTGTCAAACGAGCAGAAAAAAAGGAAACGGGAGTGGGACGCTCTCTGCACGCGGGGGGGATGCGGAGGACATTTATGACTGAGCTTTCACAGGAGACCAGTAGGGGGAGCGCTAAAGCAAATCTTGCATAGTACTGCTTTAAGGCCTCAGTATGCTTCCCCGTCGCCGCGACATCGTTCCTACAACACCTACGTCGTAGCCCTACGTCGGGCTACGCTAGGGCTTGACATGCACCTCCCAAAAATTCTGACTTCACGTCGAGGCGACGCGTGGTGACATGAACGTCGAGGCCTGTGATTGGTCCGCTTTTGGCGGTGCAGACGATTTAATCTGTTGGAACCGCAGAGCAACCTGAAAATGTCTTCAGCTCGCATGTAAGCCGCTCTTCAGGCACCTTGAAGCGATGGCGAGGGGGAGAAAAGGAGGCCAGGACATGTCTGAAAGCCAGAGACTGGGTGGTGCTGCTTAACGAGCTAATACTTTAAGAAAATAAATAATGAAGCAACGTGAAAAAGCAGCTCTTGCTCCTAAATGAAACCATATGTGTGCTGACCTTCCACCATTACATTGTTGCTATACAGACTTTTCAGTTCTCAGTCTGTTTGAGCTCAAGATGTTATAACAAACTTGATATAATTTGAGTCCCCACCCTCTGGTTTAGTTTTAGTGATTCGGAATGCATGTCAAATATTGTGCATGGAAACTTGGCTGGAGGACTATGATGCTGTGGGCAACATTTAATACACATACAAAACAATGACATCTTCACAGCTGGTACAAATGGGCTCGAGCGTGGGTGGCCGCTCCGGGGCCGCAGGCCGGCTCTTTGTTGGAGACAACCTGGGCAGAGGCCGCGAGAGTGCGGAGTTTCCCGTGCTGCTGGCCGTGGTCCTGAAGCTAGGGCCGAGACGCTCTAGCAGAGGCCACATGATCCCGGAGTCTTCCGGGTCGCTGGCCTTGGTCCTGAAGCTGGGGCCGGGACGCACACTGACGGGACGCCGTGCGGCGATAACCCGGAGCGGTACGGCTCTTTCGCCCCGACGCCTCACCGCGAGGGGAAACGCTGCTGGAAGCGTGATGAATAACGCCGAGAGCGAGGCGCCCAGCGGCGGAGACCTGGATCGGCAAAGTTCCGCTGCTAGGACGCTTCGCTATGCTCACCTGAGTCAAAGCCGACGGATAATGCAGCCTGGAGCGTTTACGGGGTGCTGGAAGAACCTCAGCAGTGCTCCATTTCCAAGGCGCGCACGACGGGGAAGCCAGCGGTCTCGATGCGCTGCTGCATCCCGTATGCGCAGCCGCCGTGCGGCAAGCACATGAATGCGCGTTCAACTCACCGATCTCAGCCGCTTTATCCCAGGCGGGAGACGAGAGGTGGAGAGACCCTGCCGAGTTTAACACTTTTCGATTGTGTAAACAACGGGGGAAAGAAAAGACAGCTGCACTGAAATAGTTGTAACCTGCCCGACTTCCTTTATTCACAGATTTCACAGCTGGAGTTGGACGAGCGGACAGGGCGCTCCGGGACTCGGAAGCGTGGGCCCGTTTCTGCTGGTCGGCGTCCCGGGAGGGTCGGCGGGAAGACGGTCGAGTCTGGCCAGACACCGGGGAGCTCCAGGGGGCTGGGCGCCGCTGGTCCGCGGGACGTCGTCTCAGCGGTGGCGGTTCACAGCTAGGCTGCAGATGCGGTGCGAGCGGCGCGCAGCCGCTTCCAAGTGCTAGATGATGGCCTGTATGTCAGACCCGAAGAGATAGGAGGTGGACAGGGGGAGGCCCAGGACTCCCCGCTGGTCCCGGTAAGACAGTGAGGACAGGCCAAGCCACAGGTGCCTCATGGCGAGCTGTGCACTTGCCATGACGCGGCCTCCGTTGACGGCGACAGCCCTGAGCATCCGTGTGAGGACCTCGGCCGCGTTCTGGATTTCCTTAATGTCATCTGGAGTGAGCTGGGACCTCTCGTGGCATATCTTATCCACGGAGCCCAGCAGAATTGTCATGTTGTTGGCCAGGGCGAATATCTGATTGCCGCTAGCGTAACCATGATCCAGGAAGGGCGCCATGCGCCTGTCTCTCTCAAGGCCCGTCCATGCTTCACATGTCCGCGTGGGTGCGCGTTGCGCGTTGGTCCGCGTGACGTAAAAATCGTCATGAATTCCTGTCCGCTAGGGTCCGCGCGGACCGATCCGCGGACGTCCGCGCAGCAGCCAGAAATTGAGACCGCGGTGCGCAGTGCGCGCAGGTCGCGGAAGAGTGCGCCTGCGCCAGAGCGCCATAGCAAACAAAACATGACGGTTAACGTGAAAGTAGACGGAGCTACAGCCTGATGGCTCCACTTAAAGACACCGAAAGAGTGAAAAACTCGTGGAAAGAGAGAGCAGACTGTCTGGAGGGAGGAGAAGGTCTGCAGACAGAAGTGAAAAAGTAACTAATCGCTCCGGCGCCGCCCCCGCGATTCAGAAACAGAAAAAAAAAGGCTAAATAAACTTTAATACTTAAAGATAATGTACTGACAATGTATGTGCTTAATTTTCTCTAAATAATCCGTAATAAAGGAGCAGATAAACAGTCTGTAGAGCCGGAAAAGCTTCTCGAGGCTGCGTGGGTCACCGCGCCTGCAGGAGACGCGCACAGCTGAGCTCAAAATGTAGCATGGGAGAAAGCGCGTCCGCATCGGTGGTGCGCGGACCTTCCAAAGCGGACGCGGAAACGCGTACATGTGAAGCATGGACGGGCCTTCAGATGGCAGCATGGGTTTTCCGCCCGGCCAGGCGGAGGACTTGGGGAGAAGGCACAGTCTCACGGAGTCCTCTATTGCAGGCACTCCGGGGACCGGCGGCCAGCCGTTCACGCAGGAATATTCGCGGTAGCCTTTGGCGGTGAGCGGCGTACCCCAATCCTTCCGCACGTTCTCCTGGAATGAAGGCACTGCGGGACATAACACCGCAGTCCGGGACCGAGTCCGTGACTGGGTTGCTAGCCCGAGTGCAAAGTCGCGCTGAACCGGCTCCGGAGGCTGCAGTGGCAGCGCGAGGCTGATGCGCTCGGTGGCGGAGGTGAGGAACCCCGCGAGGTGTTCGACAGGCTCACGGTGGGGGGGGGGGGGGGGGGGGGGGGGGGGTCATGGTGGCTGGTGCGGGAAACGGTGGAGGTGGAGTCGCCGAGGTGGGAACTCTGTGACACCGAAACGCTGCTGCTGCTGCCTGCTGATGCTGCCTGCTGATGCTGCCGACGGCGTCGTCCCACTCATAGGCGGCTGGGCCGGTGACATCCACAGCATCCTCGGCATTGCCCTCGTGGGCGGGAACCGGAGAGGTGTCTCCCACGAACACGGCCTACCGGTGAAGTTCTTCTGGCGGCAGCGCGAGGTGGGCCGGGCAGGTGGACCGCTGGCGGTGATGCTGCTGGCCGAGGCAGAGAAAGCAGCGCTTGTGATGATCTCCCTCGCAGAGCGGAGTGCCGCAAGAGCGGCAGGTGGAAGGCCCGGTGGCGACTGGTCGTAGGCCGGTGAATCCATGTCTTGATCTGATCTTGATTGGAGAAAGCTTTTAAGGTGAAATATAAAGGAAAAATCAGAATTAGTCAAAATGAACCAAACACCCCCCCCCCCCCCCCCCCCCCCACACACACACACACACCACCACCACCACCATCACCACCACCACCACCACCAGAGTCCAAAGGGTTAAAAACCTCTTTATCTTAATCTATATGCTCAGGCTTGTGCAATACTTCAACCTTTCACTCAAGGAGACTGTGCAGAGCATTGGAGAAAACCACTAATGTTATGACATTGTTATTCTGTACTGTAATTTTTACTAAGTGATGTTCAGAAGGCTGTTAAATTGTTTTTTGTCTCTCTATCTCTTTCCTAATTTGATATAACAGAAGTTTTTTCACTTGGGCCCAAAAGAATAACTTGGGGAAAATAAACAATCGCCACAGCAACACCAGCCAAAATACTGCATGGATGCCATTGACGTTTTTCACCTGCATGAGTGTCAGAAGTCATGTGTCAAATTTGGCACATTTCCATGGCAACAAGTAAATTTGATATGATGGGAGATTTTTCAATTGGGCCCATTAGAATAACATGGGGAACTTCAGCCATCGCCACGGCAACACCGTTGATATTACAATATGGTTACCATTTGCTTTTTTGATCGGGACCACATGAAGGAATTATCACCCAAATTCCATTCATTTCTGACAAACTAATAATTTTACTCCCCATACAGATTTTATTTTGATTCTGTAGGGGGCGCTGTAACGCCGATTTTCAAAATTTAAATGTCAATGTGTCCAGAAAGGAAGGATTAATCAGTGTTTAAAATTTGGTTGAGATTGGATTTGTTATGTACGAATGGCAGCCATTTATCACACTGAAAAAATGGCAAAATTTGACATCAACTTTGCGGCGTTGCCACGCGGAAACCGTGAGCTGAAGATTTGTGAATTGGATAACTTTTAATTGTCTACTTGTGTAGATGGTGTCCACCAAATTTCAGCTCATTTGGAGAAGCGCGCGATCAAAACGAACATTTTGTACGACGTCCTGGAAAACGCTGACTCAGCAATTTTGAAAATTCAATCCCAGCTCGCTGCTTTCCTGCTGTTCTGAGGGTGGGCTCATAATAATATTTTTTGTTTGTCCCAACAAGGCGCATGTGTATACCGAATTTTGTGGCTGTATGACAAAGTTTATTGCGGACCCCCTCCCATTGACGCAATGCATTTTGGGTTTTGCAGGTGGCGCTGTAGAGCCAATTTTTAAATCCCAATATTGAAAAACATATTAAAAAAAATTTTTCGCCGGAACTGAATTTTGTGTAAAATTTGGTGAGTTTTCGAGCATGTTCAGGGGGTCAAATTCCAGTTTAAAGAGCAGAAGAAGAAGAAGAAGAAGAAAGAAAGAAAGAAAGAAAGAATTAAAGCCGCGAGCGGCGTCAAAAGGCCCTCGCCCGCTGCTTACCTGACCCCCCGCATTTTATTCTTTCATTGATGTTTGTCAAATTTGGCACATTTCCATGACAACAAGTAAATTTGATTTGATGGGAGATTTTTCACTTGGCCCATTAGGATAACATGGGGAACTTCAGCCATCGTCACGGCAACACCGTTGATATTACAATATGGTTACCATTTGCTTTTTTGATCGGGACGACATGAAGGAATTATCACCCAAATTCCATACATTTCTGATAAACTAATAATTTTACTCCCCATACAGATATTATTTTGATTCTGTAGGGGGCGCTGTAATGCCGATTTTCAAAATTTTACTGTCAATGTGTCCAGATAAGAAGGGTCAATAGGTGTTTAAAATTTGGTTTGGATTGGAGTCATTATGTAGAAATGGCAGCCATTTATCACATTGAAAAAATGGCAAAATTTGACATCAACTTTGCGGCGTTGCCACGCGGAAACCGTAGTCTGAAGATTTGTGATTTGGATAACTTTTAATTGTCTACTTGTGTAGATGGTGTCCACCAAATTTCAGCTCATTTGGAGAAGCGCGCGATCAAAACGAACATTTTGTACGACGTCATGAAAAACGCTGACTCAGCATTTTTGAAAATTCAATCCCAGATAGCTGCTTTCCTGCTGTTTTGACGGCGGGGTCATAATAATATTTTTTGTTTGTCCCAACAAGGTGCATGTGTATACCAAATTTGGTGGCTGTACGACAAAGTTTTTTGCTGACCCCCTCCCATTGACGCAATGCATTTTGGGTTTTGCAGGTGGCGCTGTAGAGCCAATTTTCAAATCCCAATATTGAAATTCATATTAAAAAAAATTTTTCGCCGGAACTGAATTTTGTGCAAAGTTTGGTGAGTTTTCGAGCATGTTCAGGGGGTCAAATTCCAGTTTAAAGAGCAGAAGAAGAAGAAGAAGAAAGAAAGAATAATATTTTTTGCAAAAACAATATGCTTTTTTTTTTTTCTGCCATTATTTCGCCCACATGTTATATATTTCGGAAAGGTCTCGACAAGCCCGACGCTTCTGTGAGGTGTTTGAGAGTGTGCATGTCTGTGGTCGAGCGCTACGCGCTCGACAAGTCATGTTTGTGTGTGAGAGTGTGTGTGTGTTTTTTGTGTTTGTACACGTGTGTATGAGTGCATGTTGGGGTGTGTGTGTCTGGACATGTTGGCCTATGTCTGAGGTCGAGCGCTGCGCGCTCGACTTGTCATTTTTGTACGTTTGAGTGTGTGAAAGGCCTTGGTCGAGCGCTGCGCGCTCGAAAATTCGTGTGTGTGTGTGCGTTTTTGTGTTTGTACACGTGAATGTGTGAGTGCGTGTCAGTGTGTGTGTGTCTGGACATGTTGAATGATGTCTGTGGTCGAGCGCTGCGCGCTCGACTTGTCATCGTTGTGTGTTTTGAGAGTGTGAAAGGCCTGAGGTCGAGCGCTGCGCGCTCGACTAGTCGTTGTCTGTGTTGCAGAAACAATAGGCCCTTCGCCCTTGGCAGGCCAGGGGCTCGGGCCTAATAATATTTTTTGCAAAAACAATATGCGATTTTTTTTTCTGCCATTATTTTGCCCACATGTTATATATTTTCGGAAAGGTCTCAACAAGCCCGACGCATCTGTGAGGTGTTTGACAGTGTGAATGTCTGTGGTCGAGCGCTACGCGCTCGACAATTCATGTTTGTGTGTGAGAGTGTGTGTGTGTTTTTTGTATTTGTACACGTGTGTGTGAGTAGATGTTGGTGTTTGTGTGTCTGAACATGTTGGCCCGCGTCTGAGGTCGAGCGCTGCGCGCTCGACTTGTCATTTTTGTACGTTTGAGTGTGTGAAAGGCCTGTGGTCGAGCGCTGCGCGCTCGAAAAGTCGTGTGTGTGTGTGTGCGTTTTTGTGTTTGTGCACGTGTACGTGTGAGTGCATGTCGGTGTGTGTGTGTCTGGACATGTTGTATGATGTCTGAGGTCGAGCGCTGCGCGCTCGACTTGTCATCGTTGTGTGTTTTGAGAGTGTGAAAGGCCTGAGGTCGAGCGCTGCGCGCTCGACTAGTCGTTGTCTGTGTTGCAGAAACAATAGGCCCTTCGCCCTTGGCAGGCCAGGGGCTCGGGCCTAATTAAAGCCGCGAGCGGCGTCAAAAGGCCCTCGCCCGCTGCTTACCTGACCCGCCCTGCTTTATTCTTTCATTGATGTTTGTCAAATTTGGCACATTTCCATGGCAACAAGTAAATTTGATTTGATGGGAGATTTTTCACTTGGGCCCATTAGAATAACATGGGGAACTTCAGCCATCGCCACGGCAACACCGTTGATAATACAATATGGTTACCATTTGCTTTTTTGATCGGGACGACATGAAGGAATTATCACCCAAATTCCATTCATTTCTGACAAACTAAGAATTTTACTCCCCATACAGATTTTATTTTGATTCTGTAGGGGGCGCTGTTAAACCGATTTTCAAAGTTTCACTGTCAATGTGTCCAGGAAGGAATGATTAATCAGTGTTAAAAATTTGGTTTGGATTGGAGTCATTATGTAGAAATGGCAGCCATTTATCACACTGAAAAAATGGCAAAATTTGACATCAACTTTGCGGCGTTGCCACGCGGAAACCGTAGTCTGAAGATTTGTGAATTGGATAACTTTTAATTGTCTACTCGTGTAGATGGTGTCAACCAAATTTCAGCTCATTTGGAGAAGCGCGCGATCAAAACGAACATTTTGTACGACGCCCTGGAAAACGCTGACTCAGCATTTTTGAAAATTCAATCCCAGACAGCTGCTTTCCTGCTGTTTTGAGGTCGGGGTCATAATAATATTTTTTGTTTGTCCCGACAACGCGCATGTGTATACCGAATTTTGTGGCTGTACGACAAACTTTATTGCAGACGCCCTCCCATTGACGCAATGCATTTTGGGTTTTGCAGGTGGCGCTGTAGAGCCAATTTTTAAATCCCAATATTGAAATTCACATTAAAAAAAATTTTTCGCCGGAACTGAATTTTGTGCAAAATTTGGTGAGTTTTCGAGCATGTTCAGGGGGTCAAATTCCAGTTGAAAGAGCAGAAGAAGAAGAAGAAGAAAGAAAGAATTAAAGCCGCGAGCGGCGTCAAAAGGCCCTCGCCCGCCGCTTACCTGACCCGCCCCATTTTATTCTTTCATTGATGTTTGTCAAATTTGGCACATTTCCATGGCAACAAGTAAATTTGATTTGATGGGAGATTTTTCACTTGGGCCCATTAGAATAACATGGGGAACTTCAGCCATCGCCACGGCAACACCGTTGATATTACAATATGGTTACCATTTGCTTTTTGATCGGGATGACATGAAGAATTTATCAACCAATTTCCATTCATTTCTGATAAACTAATAATTTTACTCCCCATACAGATTTTATTTTGATTCTGTAGGGGGCGCTGTCACGCCAATTTCCAAAATTTCACTGTCAATGTGTCCAGATAAGAAGGGTCAATAAGTGTTTAAAATTTGGTTTGGATTGGAGTCATTATGTAGAAATGGCAACCATTTATCACATTGAAAAAATGACAAAATTTGACATCAATTTTGCGGCGTTGCCACGCGGAAACCGTAATCTGAAGATTTGTGAATTGGATAACTTTTAATTGTCTACTCGTGTAGATGGTGTCCACCAAATTTCAGCTCATTTGGAGAAGCGCGCGATCAAAACGAACATTTTGTACGACGTCCTGGAAAACGCTGACTCAGCAATTTTGAAAATTCAATCCCAGCTCGCTGCTTTCTTGCTGTTTTGACGATGGGGTCATAATGATATTTTTTGTTTGTCCCGAAAAGGCGCATGTGTATACCGAATCTTGTTGCTGTACGACAAAGTTTATTGCGGACCCCCTCCCATTGACGCAATGCATTTTGGGTTTTGCAGGTGGCGCTGTAGAGGCAATTTTTAAATCCCAATATTGAAACACATATTAAAAAAAATTTTTCACCGGAACTGAATTTTGTGCAAAATTTGGTGAGTTTTCAAGCATGTTTAGGGGGTCAAATTCCAGTTTAAAGAGCAGAAGAAGAAGAAGAAGAAGAAGAAGAAGAAAGAAAGAATATTAAAGCCGCGAGCGGCGTCAAAAGGCCCTCGCCCGCCGCTTACCTGACCCGCCCCGTTTTATTCTTTCATTGACGTTTGTCAAATTTGGCACATTTCCATGGCAACAAGTAAAATTGATTTGATGGGAGATTTTTCACTTGGGCCCATTAGAATAACATGGGGAACTTCAGCCATCGCCACGGCAACACCGTTGATATTACAATATGGTTACCATTTGCTTTTTTGATCGGGACACCATGAAGGAATTATCACCCAAATTCCATTCATTTCTGATAAACTAATAATTTTACTCCCCATACAGATTTTTTTTTTATTCTGTAGGGGGCGCTGTAACGTCGATTTTCAAAATTTAAATGTCAATGTGTCCAGATAAGAAGGGTCAATAAGTGCTTAAAATTTGGTTTGGATTGGAGTCATTATGTAGAAATGGCAGCCATTTATCACACTGAAAAAATGGCAAAATTTGACATCAACTTTGCGGCGTTGCCACGCGGAAACCGTGATCTGAAGATTTGTGAATTGGATAACTTTTAATTGTCTACTTGTGTAGATGGTGTCCACCAAATTTCAGCTCATTTGGAGAAGCGCATGATCAAAACGAACATTTTGTACGACGTCCTGGAAAACGCTGACTCAGCAATTTTGAAAATTCAATCCCAGCTCGCTGCTTTCCTGCTGTTCTGAGGTCGGGGTCATAATAATATTTTTTGTTTGTCCCAACAACGCGCATGTGTATACCAAATTTTGTGGCTGTACGACAAAGTTTTTTGCGGACTCCCTCCCATCGACGCAATGCATTTTGGGTTTTGCAGGTGGCGCTGTAGAGCCAATTTTTAAATCCCAATATTGAAATTCATATTAAAAAAAATTTTTCGCCGGAACTGAATTTTGTACAAAATTTGGTGAGTTTTCGAGCATGTTCAGGGGGTCAAATTCCAGTTGAAAGAGCAGAAGAAGAAGAAGAAGAAGAAGAAGAAGAAAGAAAGAATAATATTTTTTGCAAAAACAATATGCTTTTTTTTTTCCTGCCGTTATTTCGCCCACATGTTATATATTTTCGGAAAGGTCTCGACAAGCCCGACGCGTCTGTCAGGTGTTTGAGAGTGTGAATGTCTGTGGTCGAGCGCTACGCGCTCGACAAGTCATGTTTGTGTGTGAGAGTGTGTGTGCGTTTTTTGTATTTGTACGCATGTGTATGAGTGCATGTCGCGGTGTGTGTGTCTGGACATGTTGGCCTGTGTCTGAGGTCGAGCGCTGCGCGCTCGACTTGTCATTGTTGTACATTTGAGTGTGTGAAAGGCCTTGGTCGAGCGCTGCGCGCTCGAAAATTTGTGTGTGTGTGTGCGTTTTTGTGTTTGTACACGTGTATGTGTGAGTGCATGTCGGGGTGTGTGTGTCTGGACATGTTGAATGATGTCTGTGGTCGAGCGCTGCGCGCTCGACTTGTCTTCATTGTGTGTCTTGAGAGTGTGAAAGGCCTGAGGTCGAGCGCTGCGCGCTCGACTAGTCGTTGTCTGTGTTGCAAAAACAATAGGCCCTTCGCCCTTGGCAGGCCAGGGGCTCGGGCCTAAATATTTTTTGCAAAAACAATATGCTTTTTTTTTTTTCTGCCATTATTTCGCCCACATGTTATATATTTTCGGAAAGGTCTCGACAAGCCTAACGCGTCTGTGAGGTGTTTGAGAGTGTGAATGTCTGTGGTTGAGCGCTACGCGCTCGACAAGTCATGTTTGTGTGTGAGAGTGTGTGTGCGTTTTTTGTATTTGTACACGTGTGTATGAGTGCATGTCGGGGTGTGTGTGTCTGGACATGTTGGCCTATGTCTGAGGTCGAGCGCTGCGCGCTCGACTTGTCATTTTTGTACGTTTGAGCGTGTGAAAGGCCTTGGTCGAGCGCTACGCGCTCGAAAATTCGTGTGTGTGTGTGCGTTTTTGTGTTTGTACACGCGTATGTGTGAGTGCGTGTCGGTGTGTGTGTGTCTGGACATGTTGGATGATGTCTGTGGTCGAGCGCTGCGCGCTCGACTTGTCATCGTTGTGTGTTTTGAGAGTGTGAAAGGCCTGAGGTCGAGCGCTGCGCGCTCGACTAGTCGTTGTCTGTGTTGCAGAAACAATAGGCCCTTCGCCCTTGGCAGGCCAGGGGCTCGGGCCTAATTAAAGCCGCGAGCGGCGTCAAAAGGCCCTCGCCCGCCGCTTACCTGACCCGCCCCGTTTTATTCTTTCATTGATGTTTGTCAAATTTGGCACATTTCCATGGCAACAAGTAAATTTGATTTCATGGGAGATTTTTCACTTGGGCCCATTAGAATAACATGGGGAACTTCAGCCATCGCCACGGCAACACCGTTAAAATTACAACATGGTTACCATTTGCTTTTTTGATCGCAACCACATGAAGGAATTATCAGCCAAATTTCATTCATTTCTGACAAACTAATAATATGACTCCCCATACACATTTCATTTTGATTCTGTAGGGGGCGCTGTAACGCCGAATCTGAAAATGTCATTGTCAATGTGTCCAGATTAGAAGGGTCAATAAGTGTTTAAGATTTGGTTGAGATTCGATGTGTTATGTACGAATGGCAGCCATTTGTCACCCTCAAAAAATGGCAAAATTTGACATAAACTTTGCGGCGTTGCCACGCAGAAACCGTAATCTGAAGATTTGTGAATTGGATAACTTTTAATTGTCTACTTGTGTAGATGGTGTCCACCAAATTTCAGCTCATTTGGAGAAGCGCGCGATCAAAACGAACATTTTGTACGACGCCCTGGAAAACGCTGACTCAGCAATTTTGAAAATTCAATCCCAGCTCGCTGCTTTCCTGCTGTTTTGACGATGGGGTCATAATAATATTTTTTGTTTGTCCCGACAACGTGCATGTGTATACCGAATTTTGTGGCTGTACGACAAAGTTTATTGCGGACCCCCTCCCATTGACGCAATGCATTTTGGGTTTTGCAGGTGGCGCTGCAGAGCCAATTTTTAAATCCCAATATTGAAATTCATATTAAAAAAAATTTTTCGCCGGAACTGAATTTTGTGCAAAATTTGGTGAGTTTTCGAGCATGTTCAGGGGGTCAAATTCCAGTTTAAAGAGCAGAAGAAGAAGAAGAAGAAGAAAGAAAGAATAATATTTTTTGCAAAAACAATATGCTTTTTTTTTTCCTGCCGTTATTTCGCCCACATGTTATATATTTTCGGAAAGGTCTCGACAAGCCTGACGTGTCTGTGAGGTGTTTGAGAGTGTGAATGTCTGTGGTCGAGCGCTACGCGCTCGACAAGTCATGTTTGTGTGTGAGAGTGTGTGTGTGTTTTTTGTATTTGTACACGTGTGTATGAGTGCATGTCGGGGCGTGTGTGTCTGGACATGTTGGCCTATGTCTGAGGTCGAGCGCTTCGCGCTCGACTTGTCATTTTTGTATGTTTGAGTGTGTGAAAGGCCTGAGGTCGAGCGCTGCGCGCTTGAAAATTCGTGTGTGTGTGTGCGTTTTTGTGTTTGTACACGCGTATGTGTGAGTGCGTGTCGGTGTGTGTGTGTCTGGACATGTTGAATGATGTCTGAGGTCGAGCGCTGCGCGCTCGACTTGTCATCGTTGTGTGTTTTGAGAGTGTGAAAGGCCTGAGGTCGAGCGCTGCGCGCTCGACTAGTCGTTGTCTGTGTTGCAGAAACAATAGGCCCTTCGCCCTTGGCAGGCCAGGGGCTCGGGCCTAATTAAAGCCGCGAGCGGCGTCAAAAGGCCCTCGCCCGCAGCTTACCTGCCCCGCCCCGTTTCGTTCTTTCATTGATGTTTGTCAAATTTGGCACATTTCCATGGCAACAAGTTAAAATTGATTTGATGGGAGATTTTTCACT
This sequence comes from Salarias fasciatus, assembly GCF_902148845.1. NCBI lineage: Eukaryota > Metazoa > Chordata > Actinopteri > Blenniiformes > Blenniidae > Salarias > Salarias fasciatus. The sequence continues at coordinate 2,014,636 of NW_021941373.1, read as the reverse complement.
TGGGCCCATTAGAATAACATGGGGAACTTCAGCCATCGCCACGGCAACACCGTTGATAATACAATATGGTTACCATTTGCTTTTTTGATCGAGACCACATGACGGAATTATCACCCAAATTCCATTAATTTCTGATAAACTAATAATTTTACTCCCCATACAGATTTCATTTTGATTCTGTAGGGGGCGCTGTAACGCCGATTTTCAAAATTTAACTGTCTATGTGTCCAGGAAGGAAGGATTAATCAGTGTTTAAAATGTGGTTTGGATTGGAGTCATTATGTAGAAATGGCAGCCATTTATGACACTGAAAAAATGGCAAAATTTGACATCAACTTTGCGGCGTTGCCACGCGGAAACCGTTATCTGAAGATTTGTGAATTGGATAACTTTTAATTGTCTACTTGTGTAGATGGTGTCCACCAAATTTCAGCTCATTTGGAGAAGCGCGCGATCAAAACGAACATTTTGTACGACGTCATGGAAAACGCTGACTCGGCATTTTTGAAAATTCAATCGCAGCTCGCTGCTTTCCTGCTGTTTTGAGGTCGGGGTCATAATAATATTTTTTGTTTGTCCCGACAACGCGCATGTGTATACCAACTTTTGTGGCTGTACGACAAAGTTTTTTGCGGACTCCCCCCCATCGACGCAATGCATTTTGGGTTTTGCAGGTGGCGCTGCAGGGCCAATTTTTAAATCCCAATATTGAAATTCATATTAAAAAAAATTTTTCGCCGGAACTGAATTTTGGGCAAAGTTTGGTGAGTTTTCGAGCATGTTCAGGGGGTCAAATTCCAGTTTAAAGAGCAGAAGAAGAAGAAGAAGAAGAAGAAGAAGAAGAAAGTATATTAAAGCCGCGAGCGGCGTCAAAAGGCCCTCGCCCGCTGCTTACCTGACCCGCCCCGTTTCATTCTTTCATTGATGTTTGTCAAATTTGGCACATTTCCATGGCAACAAGTAAAATTGATTTGATGGGAGATTTTTCCCTTTGGCCCATTAGAATAACATGGGGAACTTAAGCCATCGCCCCGGCAACACCGTTGAAATTACAACATGGTTACCATTTGCTTTTCTGATCGGGGCGACATGAAGGAATTATCACCCAAATTCCATTCATTTCTGATAAACTAATAATTTTACTCCCCATACAGATTTTATTTTAATTCTGTAGGGGGCGCTGTAACGCCAATTGTCAAAATGTCACTGTCTATGTGTCCAGGAAGGAAGGATTAATCAGTGTTTAAAATTTGGTTTGGATTGGAGTCATTATGTCGAAATGGCAGCCATTTATCACACTGAAAAAATGGCAAAATTTGACATCAACTTTGCGGCGTTGCCACGCGGAAACCGTTATCTGAAGATTTGTGAATTGGATAACTTTTAATTGTCTACTCGTGTAGATGGTGTCCACCAAATTTCAGCTCATTTGGAGAAGCGCGCGATCAAAACGAACATTTTGTACGACGTCCTGGAAAACGCTGACTCAGCAATTTTGAAAATTCAATCCCAGCTCGCTGCTTTCCTGCTGTTTTGAGGTCGGGATCATAATAATATTTTTTGTTTGGCCCGACAACGCGCATGTGTATACCAAATTTTGTGGCTGTATGACAAAGTTTTTGCGGACCCCCTCCCATCGACGCAATGCATTTTGGGTTTTGCAGGTGGCGCCGTAGGGCCAATTTTTAAATCCCAATATTGAAATTCATATTAAAAAAAATTTTTCGCCGGAACTGAATTTTGTGCAAAATTTGGTGAGTTTTCGAGCATGTTCAGGGGGTCAAATTCCAGTTTAAAGAGCAGAAGAAGAAGAAGAAGAAGAAGAAGAAGAAGAAGAATTAAAGCCGCGAGCGGCGTCAAAAGGCCCTCGCCCGCTGCTTACCTGACCCGCCCTGTTTTATTCTTTCATTGACGTTTGTCAAATTTGGCACGTTTCCATGGCAACAAGTAAAATTGATTTGATGGGAGATTTTTCAATTGGGCCCATTAGAATAACATGGGGAACTTCAGCCATCGCCACGGCAACACCGTTGATATTACAATATGGTTACCATTTGCTTTTTTGATCGGGACGACATGAAGGAATTATCACCCAAATTTCATTAATTTCTGACAAACTAATAATTTTAATCCCCATACAGATTTTATTTTAATTCTGTAGGGGGCGCTGTAACGCCGATTTTCAAAATTTCACTGTCTATGTGTCCAGGAAGGAAGGATTAATCAGTGTTTAAAATTTGGTTTGGATTGGAGTCATTATGTAGAAATGGCAGCCATTTATGACACTGAAAAAATGGCAAAATTTGACATCAACTTTGCGGCGTTGCCACGCGGAAACCGTTATCTGAAGATTTGTGAATTGGATAACTTTTAATTGTCTACTTGTGTAGATGGTGTCCACCAAATTTCAGCTCATTTGGAGAAGCGCGCGATCAAAACGAACATTTTGTACGACGTCATGGAAAACGCTGACTCGGCATTTTTGAAAATTCAATCGCAGCTCGCTGCTTTCCTGCTGTTTTGAGGTCGGGGTCATAATAATATTTTTTGTTTGTCCCGACAACGCGCATGTGTATACCAACTTTTGTGGCTGTACGACAAAGTTTTTTGCGGACTCCCCCCCATCGACGCAATGCATTTTGGGTTTTGCAGGTGGCGCTGCAGGGCCAATTTTTAAATCCCAATATTGAAATTCATATTAAAAAAATTTTTCGCCGGAACTGAATTTTGGGCAAAGTTTGGTGAGTTTTCGAGCATGTTCAGGGGGTCAAATTCCAGTTTAAAGAGCAGAAGAAGAAGAAGAAGAAGAAGAAGAAGAAGAAAGTATATTAAAGCCGCGAGCGGCGTCAAAAGGCCCTCGCCCGCTGCTTACCTGACCCGCCCCGTTTCATTCTTTCATTGATGTTTGTCAAATTTGGCACATTTCCATGGCAACAAGTAAAATTGATTTGATGGGAGATTTTTCCCTTTGGCCCATTAGAATAACATGGGGAACTTAAGCCATCGCCCCGGCAACACCGTTGAAATTACAACATGGTTACCATTTGCTTTTCTGATCGGGGCGACATGAAGGAATTATCACCCAAATTCCATTCATTTCTGATAAACTAATAATTTTACTCCCCATACAGATTTTATTTTAATTCTGTAGGGGGCGCTGTAACGCCAATTGTCAAAATGTCACTGTCTATGTGTCCAGGAAGGAAGGATTAATCAGTGTTTAAAATTTGGTTTGGATTGGAGTCATTATGTCGAAATGGCAGCCATTTATCACACTGAAAAAATGGCAAAATTTGACATCAACTTTGCGGCGTTGCCACGCGGAAACCGTTATCTGAAGATTTGTGAATTGGATAACTTTTAATTGTCTACTCGTGTAGATGGTGTCCACCAAATTTCAGCTCATTTGGAGAAGCGCGCGATCAAAACGAACATTTTGTACGACGTCCTGGAAAACGCTGACTCAGCAATTTTGAAAATTCAATCCCAGCTCGCTGCTTTCCTGCTGTTTTGAGGTCGGGATCATAATAATATTTTTTGTTTGGCCCGACAACGCGCATGTGTATACCAAATTTTGTGGCTGTATGACAAAGTTTTTTGCGGACCCCCTCCCATCGACGCAATGCATTTTGGGTTTTGCAGGTGGCGCCGTAGGGCCAATTTTTAAATCCCAATATTGAAATTCATATTAAAAAAAATTTTTCGCCGGAACTGAATTTTGTGCAAAATTTGGTGAGTTTTCGAGCATGTTCAGGGGGTCAAATTCCAGTTTAAAGAGCAGAAGAAGAAGAAGAAGAAGAAGAAGAAGAAGAAGAAGAATTAAAGCCGCGAGCGGCGTCAAAAGGCCCTCGCCCGCTGCTTACCTGACCCGCCCTGTTTTATTCTTTCATTGACGTTTGTCAAATTTGGCACGTTTCCATGGCAACAAGTAAATTGATTTGATGGGAGATTTTTCAATTGGGCCCATTAGAATAACATGGGGAACTTCAGCCATCGCCACGGCAACACCGTTGATATTACAATATGGTTACCATTTGCTTTTTTGATCGGGACGACATGAAGGAATTATCACCCAAATTTCATTAATTTCTGACAAACTAATAATTTTAATCCCCATACAGATTTTATTTTAATTCTGTAGGGGGCGCTGTAACGCCGATTTTCAAAATTTCACTGTCTATGTGTCCAGGAAGGAAGGATTAATCAGTGTTTAAAATTTGGTTTGGATTGGAGTCATTATGTAGAAATGGCAGCCATTTATCACACTGAAAAAATGGCAAAATTTGACATCAACTTTGCGGCGTTGCCACGCGGAAACCGTAATCTGAAGATTTGTGAATTGGATAACTTTTAATTGTCTACTCGTGTAGATGGTGTCCACCAACTTTCAGCTCATTTGGATAAGCGCGTGATCAAAACGAACATTTTGTACGACGTCCTGGAAAACGCTGACTCAGCATTTTTTAAAATTCAATCCCAGCTCGCTGCTTTCCTGCTGTTCTGAGGGTGGGGTCATAATAATATTTTTTGTTTGTCCCGACAACACGCATGTGTGTACCGAATTTTGTGACTGTACGACAAAGTTTTTTGCGGACCCCCTCCCATTGACACAATGCATTTTGGGTTTTGCAGGTGGCGCTGTAGAGCCAATTTTTAAATCCCCATATTGAAAATCATATTAAAAAAAATTTTTCGCCGGAACTGAATTTTGTGCAAAATTTGGTGAGTTTTCGAGCATGTTCAGGGGGTCAAATTCCAGTTTAAAGAGCAGAAGAAGAAGAAGAAGAAGAAGAAAGAAAGAAAGAATAATATTTTTTGCAAAAACAATATGCTTTTTTTTTTTTCTGCCATTATTTCGCCCACATGTTATATATTTTCGGAAAGGTCTCGACAAGCCCGACGCGTCTGTGAGGTGTTTGAGAGTGTGAATGCCTGTGGTCGAGCGCTACGCGCTCGACAAGTCATGTTTGTGTGTGAGAGTGTGTGTGCGTTTTTTGTATTTGTACACGTGTGTATGAGTGCATGTCGGGGTGTGTGTGTCTGGACATGTTGGCCTATGTCTGAGGTCGAGCGCTGCGCGCTCGACTTGTCATTTTTGTACGTTTGAGCGTGTGAAAGGCCTGTGGTCGAGCGCTGCGCGCTCGAAAATTCGTGTGTGTGTGTGCATTTTTGTGTTTGTACACGCGTTTGTGTGAGTGCGTGTCGGTGTGTGTGTGTCTGGACATGTTGAATGATGTCTGTGGTCGAGCGCTGCGCGCTCGACTTGTCATCGTTGTGTGTTTTGAGAGTGTGAAAGGCCTGAGGTCGAGCGCTGCGCGCTCGACTAGTCGTTGTCTGTGTTGCAGAAACAATAGGCCCTTCGCCCTTGGCAGGCCAGGGGCTCGGGCCTAATTAAAGCCGCGAGCGGCGTCAAAAGGCCCTCGCCTTTGGCCCCGCCCCGCATTTCATTCTTTCATTGATGTTTGTCAAATTTGGCACATTTCCATGGCAACAAGTAAAATTGATTTGATGGGAGATTTTTCACGTTGGCCCATTAGAATAACATGGGGAACTTCAGCCATCGCCACGGCAACACCGTTGATATTACAATATGGTTACCATTTGCTTTTTTGATCGGGACGACATGATGGAATTATCACCCAAATTCCATTCATTTCTGGTAAACTAATAATTTTACTCCCCATACAGATTTTATTTTGATTCTGTAGGGGGCGCTGTAATGCCGATTTTCAAAATTTCAATGTCAATGTGTCCAGGAAGGAAGGATTAATCAGTGTTTAAAATTTGGTTTGGATTGGAGTCATTATGTAGAAATGGCAGCCATTTATCACACTGAAAAAATGGCAAAATTTGACATCAAATTTGCGGCGTTGCCACGCGGAAACCGTAATTTTAAGATTTGTGAATTGGATAACTTTTAATTGTCTACTCGTTTAGATGGTGTCCACCAAATTTCAGCTCATTAGGACAAGCGCGCGATCAAAACGAACATTTTGTACGACGTCCTGGAAAACGCTGACTCAGCATTTTTGAAAATTTAATCCCAGATTGCTGCTTTCCTGCTGTTTTGACGGCGGGGTCATAATAATATTTTTTGATTGTCCCGACAACACGCATGTGTATACCGAATTTTGTGGCTGTACGACAAAGTTTATTGCGGACCCCCTCCCATTGACGCAATGCATTTTGGGTTTTGCAGGTGGCGCTGTAGAGCCAATTTTTAAATCCCAATATTGAAATTCATATTAAAAAAAATTTTTCACCGGAACTGAATTTTGTGCAAAATTTGGTGAGTTTTCGAGCATGTTCAGGGGGTCAAATTCCAGTTTAAAGAGCAGAAGAAGAAGAAGAAGAAGAAGAAGAAGAAAGAAAGAAAGAAAGAAAGAATAATATTTTTTGCAAAAACAATATGCTTTTTTTTTTTCTGCCATTATTTCGCCCACATGTTATATATTTTCGGAAAGGTCTCGACAAGCCCGACGCGTCTGTGAGGTGTTTGAGAGTGTGAATGTCTGTGGTCGAGCGCTACGCGCTCGAGAAGTCATGTTTGTGTGTGAGAGTGTGTGTGCGTTTTTTGTATTTGTACACGTGTGTATGAGTGCATGTCAGGGTGTGTGTGTGTCTGGACATGTTGGCCTATGTCTGAGGTCGAGCGCTGCGCGCTCGACTTGTCATTTTTGTACGTTTGAGTGTGTGAAAGGCCTTAGTCGAACGCTACGCGCTCGACAAATCGTGTGTGTGTGTGCGTTTTTGTGTTTCTGCACGTGTATGTGTGAGTGCATGTCGGGGTGTGTGTGTCTGGACATGTTGTGTGATGTCTGTGGTCGAGCGCTGCGCGCTCGACTTGTCATCGTTGTGTGTTTTAAGAGTGTGAAAAGCCTGAGGTCGAGCGCTGCGCGCTCGACTAGTCGTTGTCTGTGTTGCAGAAACAATAGGCCCTTCGCCCTTGGCAGGCCAGGGGCTCGGGCCTAATTAAAGCCGCGAGCGGCGTCAAAAGGCCCTCGCCCGCCGCTTACCTGACCCGCCCCATTTTATTCTTTCATTGATGTTTGTCAAATTTGGCACATTTCCATGGCAACAAGTAAATTTGATTTGATGGGAGATTTTTCACTTGGGCCCATTAGAATAACATGGGGAACTTCAGCCATCGCCACGGCAACACCGTTGATATTACAATATGGTTACCATTTGCTTTTTTGATCGGGATGACATGAAGAATTTATCAACCAATTTCCATTCATTTCTGATAAACTAATAATTTTACTCCCCATACAGATTTTATTTTGATTCTGTAGGGGGCGCTGTCACGCCAATTTCCAAAATTTCACTGTCAATGTGTCCAGATAAGAAGGGTCAATAAGTGTTTAAAATTTGGTTTGGATTGGAGTCATTATGTAGAAATGGCAACCATTTATCACATTGAAAAAATGACAAAATTTGACATCAATTTTGCGGCGTTGCCACGCGGAAACCGTAATCTGAAGATTTGTGAATTGGATAACTTTTAATTGTCTACTCGTGTAGATGGTGTCCACCAAATTTCAGCTCATTTGGAGAAGCGCGCGATCAAAACGAACATTTTGTACGACGTCCTGGAAAACGCTGACTCAGCAATTTTGAAAATTCAATCCCAGCTCGCTGCTTTCTTGCTGTTTTGACGATGGGGTCATAATGATATTTTTTGTTTGTCCCGAAAAGGCGCATGTGTATACCGAATCTTGTTGCTGTACGACAAAGTTTATTGCGGACCCCCTCCCATTGACGCAATGCATTTTGGGTTTTGCAGGTGGCGCTGTAGAGGCAATTTTTAAATCCCAATATTGAAACACATATTAAAAAAAATTTTTCACCGGAACTGAATTTTGTGCAAAATTTGGTGAGTTTTCAAGCATGTTTAGGGGGTCAAATTCCAGTTTAAAGAGCAGAAGAAGAAGAAGAAGAAGAAGAAGAAGAAAGAAAGAATAATATTTTTTGCAAAAACAATATGCTTTTTTTTTTTCTGCCATTATTTCGCCCACATGTTATATATTTTCGGAAAGGTCTCGACAAGCCTAACGCGTCTGTGAGGTGTTTGAGAGTGTGAATGTCTGTGGTTGAGCGCTACGCGCTCGACAAGTCATGTTTGTGTGTGAGAGTGTGTGTGCGTTTTTTGTATTTGTACACGTGTGTATGAGTGCATGTCGGGGTGTGTGTGTCTGGACATGTTGGCCTATGTCTGAGGTCGAGCGCTGCGCGCTCGACTTGTCATTTTTGTACGTTTGAGCGTGTGAAAGGCCTTGGTCGAGCGCTACGCGCTCGAAAATTCGTGTGTGTGTGTGCGTTTTTGTGTTTGTACACGCGTATGTGTGAGTGCGTGTCGGTGTGTGTGTGTCTGGACATGTTGGATGATGTCTGTGGTCGAGCGCTGCGCGCTCGACTTGTCATCGTTGTGTGTTTTGAGAGTGTGAAAGGCCTGAGGTCGAGCGCTGCGCGCTCGACTAGTCGTTGTCTGTGTTGCAGAAACAATAGGCCCTTCGCCCTTGGCAGGCCAGGGGCTCGGGCCTAATTAAAGCCGCGAGCGGCGTCAAAAGGCCCTCGCCCGCCGCTTGCCTGACCCGCCCCGTTTTATTCGTTCATTGATGTTTGTCAAATTTGGCACATTTCCATGGCAACAAGTAAATTTGATTTGATGGCAGATTTTTCACTTGGGCCCATTAGAATAACATGGGGAACTTCAGCCATCGCCACGGCAACACCGTTGAAATTACAACATGGTTACCATTTGCTTTTCTGATCGGGACGACATGAAGGAATTATCACCCAAATTCCATTCATTTCTGATAAACTAATAATTTTACTCCCCATACAGATATTATTTTGATTCTGTAGGGGGCGCTGTAACGCCGATTTTCAAAATTTCACTGTCAATGTATCCAGGAAGGAAGGATTAATCAGTGTTTAAAATTTGGTTTGGATTGGAGTCATTATGTAGAAATGGCAGCCATTTATCACACTGAAAAAATGGCAAAATTTGACATCAACTTTGCGGCGTTGCCACGCGGAAACCGTAATCTGAAGATTTGTGAATTGGATAACTTTTAATTGTCTACTCGTGTAGGTGGTGTCCACCAAATTTCAGCTCATTTGGAGAAGCGCGCGATCAAAATGAACATTTTGTACGACGCCCTGGAAAACGCTGACTCGGCATTTTTGAAAATTAAATCCCAGCTCGCTGCTTTCCTGCTGTTTTGACGGCGGGGTCATAATAATATTTTTTGTTTGTTCCGACAACGCGCATGTGTATACCAAATTTTGTGGCTGTACGACAAAGTTTATTGCAGACCCCCTCCAATTGACGCAATGCATTTTGGGTTTTGCAGGTGGCGCTGTAGAGCCAATTTTCAAATCCCAATATTGAAATTCATATTAAAAAAAATTTTTCACCGGAACTGAATTTTGTGCAAAGTTTGGTGAGTTTTCGAGCATGTTCAGGGGGTCAAATTCCAGTTGAAAGAGCAGAAGAAGAAGAAGAAGAAGAAGAAGAAGAAAGAAAGAAAGAATTAAAGCCGCGAGCGGCGTCAAAAGGCCCTCGCCCGCCGCTTACCTGACCCGCCCCGTTTTATTCTTTCAGTGATGTTTGTCAAATTTGGCACATTTCCATGGCAACAAGTAAAATTGATTTGATGGGAGATTTTTCACTTGGGCCCATTCGAATAACATGGGGAACTTTAGCCATCGCCACGGCAACACCGTTGATATTACAATATGGTTACCATTTGCTTTTTTGATCGGGACGACATGAAGGAATTATCAACCAATTTCCATTCATTTATGATAAACTAATAATTTTACTCCCCATACAGATTTTATTTTGATTCTGTAGGGGGCGCTGTAATGCCAATTTCCAAAATTTCACTGTCAATGTGTCCAGATAAGAAGGGTCAATAAGTGTTTAAAATTTGGTTTGGATTGGAGTCATTATGTCGAAATGGCAGCCATTTATCACACTGAAAAAATGGCAAAATTTGACATCAACTTTGCAGCGTTGCCACGCGGAAACCGTGATCTGAAGATTTGTGAATTGGATAACTTTTAATTGTCTACTCGTGTAGATGGTGTCCACCAAATTTCAGCTCATTTGGAGAAGCGCGCGATCAAAACGAACATTTTGTACGACGTCCTGGAAAACGCTGACTCAGCAACTTTGAAAATTCAATCCCAGATAGCTGCTTTCCTGCTGTTCTGAGGTCGGGGTCATAATAATATTTTTTGTTTGTCATGACAAGGTGCATGTGTATACCGAATTTTGTGGCTGTACGACAAAGTTTATTGCGGACCCCCTCCCATTGACGCAATGCATTTTGGGTTTTGCAGGTGGCGCTGTAGAGCCAATTTTTAAATCCCAAAATTGAAACACATACTAAAAAAAATTTTTCACCGGAACTGAATTTTGGGCAAAGTTTGGTGAGTTTTCGAGCATGTTCAGGGGGTCAAATTCCAGTTTAAAGAGCAGAAGAAGAAGAAGAAGAAGAAGAAGAAAGTATATTAAAGCCGCGAGCGGCGTCAAAAGGCCCTCGCCCGCTGCTTACCTGAGCCGCCCCGTTTTATTCTTTCATTGATGTTTGTCAAATTTGGCACATTTCCATGGCAACAAGTAAATTTGATTTGATGGGAGATTTTTCACTTGGGGCCATTAGAATAACATGGGGAACTTCAGCCATCGCCACGGCAACACCGTTGAAATTACAACATGGTTACCATTTGCTTTTCTGATCGGGACCACACGAAGGAATTATCACCCAAGTTTCATTGATTTCTGACAAACTAATAATTTTACTCCCCATACAAATTTTATTTTTAATCCATAGGGGGCGCTGTAACGCCGATTTCCAAAATTTCACTGTCAATGTGTCCAGATAAGAAGGGTGAAGAAGTGTTTAAGATTTGGTTTGGATTGGAGTCATTATGTAGAAATGGCAGCCATTTATCACACTGAAAAAATGGCAAAATTCGACATCAACTTTGCGGCGTTGCCACGCGGAAACCGTAATCTGAAGATTTGTGAATTGGATAACTTTTAATTGTCTACTTGTGTAGATTGTGTCCACCAAATTTCAGCTAATTCGGAGAAGTGCGCGATCAAAACGAACATTTTGTACGACGTCCTGGAAAACGCTGACTCAGCATTTTTGAAAATTCAATCCCAGCTCGCTGCTTTCCTGCTGTTTTGACGGCGGGGTCATAATAATATTTTTTGTTTGTCCCAACAAGGCGCATGTGCATACCGAATTTTGTGGCTGTACGACAAAGTTTTATGCGGACCCTCTCCCATTGACGCAATGCATTTTGGGTTTTGCAGGTGGCGCTGTAGGGCCAATTTTTAAATCCCAATATTGAAATTCATATTAAAAAAAATTTTTCGCCGAAACTGAATTTTGTGCAAAATTTGGTGAGTTTTCGAGCATGTTCAGGGGGTCAAATTCCAGTTTAAAGAGCAGAAGAAGAAGAAGAAGAAGAAGAAGAAGAAGAAAGAAAGAAAGAAAGAAAGAATAATATTTTTTGCAAAAACAATATGCTTTTTTTTTTCCTGCCGTTATTTCGCCCACATGTTATATATTTTCGGAAAGGTCTCGACAAGCCCGACGTGTCTGTGAGGTGTTTGAGAGTGTGAATGCCTGTGGTCGAGCGCTACGCGCTCGACAAGTCATGTTTGTGTGTGAGAGTGTGTGTGCGTTTTTTGTATTTGTACACGTGTGTATGAGTGCATGTCGGGGTGTGTGTGTCTGGACATGTTGGCCTATGTCTGAGGTTGAGCGCTGCGCGCTCGACTTGTCATTTTGGTACGTTTGACTGTGTGAAAGGCCTTGGTCGAGCGCTGCGCGCTCGAAAATTCATGTGTGTGTGTGCGTTTTTGTGTTTGTACACGTGTATGTGTGAGTGCGTGTCGGTGTGTGTGTGTCTGGACATGTTGAATGATGTCTGTGGTCGAGCGCTGCGCGCTCGACTTGTCGTCATTGTGTGTTTTGAGAGTGTGAAAGGCCTGAGGTCGAGCGCTGCGCGCTCGACTAGTCGTTGTCTGTGTTGCAGAAACAATAGGCCCTTCGCCCTTGGCAGGCCAGGGGCTCGGGCCTAAATATTTTTTGCAAAAACAATATGCTTTTTTTTTTCTGCCATTATTTCGCCCACATGTTATATATTTTCGGAAAGGTCTCGACAAGCCCGACGCGTCTGTGAGGTGTATGAGAGTGTGAATGCCTGTGGTCGAGCGCTACGCGCTCGACAAGTCATATTTGTGTGTGACAGTGTGTGTGCGTTTCTTGTATTTGTACACGTGTGTATGAGTGCATGTCGGGGTGTGTGTGTCTGGACATGTTGGCCCATGTCTGAGGTCGAGCGCTGTGCGCTCGACTTGTCATTTTTGTACGTTTGTGTGTATGAAAGGCCTTGGTCGAGCGCTGCGCGCTCGAAAAATTGTGTGTGTGTGTGCGTTTTTGTGTTTGCACACGTGTATGTGTGAGTGCGTGTCGGTGTGTGTGTGTCTGGACATGTTGAATGATGTCTGTGGTCGAGCGCTGCGCGCTCGACTTGTCATCGTTGTGTGTTTTGAGAGTGTGAAAGGCCTGAGGTCGAGCGCTGCGCGCTCGACTAGTCGTTGTCTGTGTTGCAGAAACAATAGGCCCTTCGCCCTTGGCAGGCCAGGGGCTCGGGCCTAAAGAAAGAATATTAAAGCCGCGAGCGGCGTCAAAAGGCCCTCGCCCGCTGCTTACCTGACCCGCCCTGTTTCGTTCTTTCATTGATGTTTGTCAAATTTGGCACATTTTCATGGCAACAAGTAAAATTGATTTGATGGGAGATTTTTCACTCGGGCCCATTAGAATAACATGGGGAACTTCAGCCATCGCCACGGCAACACCGTTGATAATACAATATGGTTACCATTTGCTTTTTTGATCGGGACGACATGAAGGAATTATCACCCAGATTTCATTCATTTCTGATAAACTAATGATTTTACTCCCCATACAGATATTATTTTGATTCTGTAGGGGGCGCTGTAATGCCGGTTTTCAAAATTTCACTGTCAATGTGTCTAGATAAGAAGGGTCAATAATTGTTTAAGATTTGGTTAAGATTGGATTTGTTATGTACGAACGGCAGCTATTTACCACACTGAAAAAATCGCAAAATTTGACATCAACTTTGCGGCGTTGCCACGCGGAAACCGTGATCTGAAGATTTGTGAATTGGATAACTTTTAATTGACTACTTGTGTAGATGGTGTCCACCAAATTTCAGCTCATTTGGAGAAGCGCGCGATCAAAACGAACATTTTGTACGACGTCCTGGAAAACGCTGACTCAGCATTTTTGAAAATTCAATCCGAGCTAGCTGCTTTCCTGCTTTTCTGAGGGTGGGCTCATAATAGTATTTTTTGTTTGTCCTGACAACGCGCATGTGTATACCGAATTTTGTGGCTGTACGACAAACTTTATTGCAGACGCCCTCCCATTGACGCAATGCATTTTGGGTTTTGCAGGTGGCGCTGTAGAGCCAATTTTTAAATCCCAAAATTGAAATTCATATTAAAAAAAATTTTTCACCGGAACTGAATTTTGTGCAAAGTTTGGTGAGTTTTCGAGCATGTTCAGGGGGTCAAATTCCAGTTTAAAGAGCAGAAGAAGAAGAAGAAGAAGAAAGAAAGAAAGAAAGAATTAAAGCCGCGAGCGGCGTCAAAAGGCCCTCGCCCGCCGGTTACCTGACCCGCCCCGTTTTATTCTTTCATTGATGTTTGTCAAATTTGGCACATTTCCATGGCAACAAGTAAATTTGATTTGATGGGAGATTTTTCACTTGGGCCCATTAGAATAACATGGGGAACTTCAGCCATCGCCATGGCAACACTGTTGATATTACAATATGGTTACCATTGGCTTTTTTGATCAGGACGACATGACGGAATTATCACCCAAATTCCATTCATTTCTGATAAACTAAGAATTTTACTCCCCATACAGATTTTATTTTAATTCTGTAGGGGGCGCTGTAACGCCTATTTTCAAAATTTCACTGTCTATGTGTCCAGGAAGGAAGGATCAATCAGTGTTTAAAATTTGGTTTGGATTGGAGTCATTATGTAGAAATGGCAGCCATTTATCACACTGAAAAAATGGCAAAATTTGATATCAAATTTGCGGCGTTGCCACGCGGAAACCGTAATCTGAAGATTTGTGAATTGGATAACTTTTAATTGTCTACTTCTGTAGATGGTGTCCACCAAATTTCAGCTCATTTGGAGAAGCGCACGATCAAAACGAACATTTTGTACGACGTCCTGGAAAACGCTGACTCAACAATTTTGAAAATTCAATCCCATCTCGCTGCTTTCCTGCTGTTTTGAATTCATGGTCATAATAATATTTTTTGTTTGTCCCGACAACACGCATGTGTATACCGAATTTTGTGGCTGTACGACAAAGTTTTTTGCGGACCCCCTCCCATTGACGCAATGCATTTTGGGTTTTGCAGGTGGCGCTGTAGGGCCAATTTTTAAATCCCAATATTGAAATTCATATTAAAAAAAATTTTTCGCCGGAACTGAATTTTGTGCAAAATTTGGTGAGTTTTCGAGCATGTTCAGGGGGTCAAATTCTAGTTGAAAGAGCAGAAGAAGAAGAAGAAGAAGAAGAAGAAAGAATTAAAGCCGCGAGCGGCGTCAAAAGGCCCTCGCCCACCGCTTGCCTGACCCGCCCCGTTTTATTCTTTCATTGATGTTTTTCAAATGTGGCACATTTCCATGGCAACAAGTAAATTTGATTTGATGGGAGATTTTTCACTTGGGCCCATTAGAATAACATGGGGAACTTGAGCCATCGCCACGGCAACACCGTTGATATTACAATATGGTTACCATTTGCTTTTTTGATCGGGACGACATGAAGGAATTATCACCCAAATTCCATTCATTTCTGATAAACTAATAATTTTACTCCCCATACAGATTTTATTTTGATTCTGTAGGGGGCGCTGTAACACCGATTTCCAAAATTTCACTTTCAATGTGTCCACATAAGAAGGGTCAATAAGTGTTTAAAATTTGGTTTGGATTGGAGTCATTATGTAGAAATGGCAGCCATTTATCACACTGAAAAAATGGCAAAATTTGACATCAACTTTGCGGCGTTGCCACGCGGAAACCGTGATCTGAAGATTTGTGAATTGGATAACTTTTAATTGTCTACTTGTGTAGATGGTGTCCACCAAATTTCAGCTCATTTGGAGAAGCGCACGATCAAAACGAACATTTTGTACGACGTCCTGGAAAACGCTGACTAAGCATTTTTGAAAATTCAATCCCAGATAGCTGCTTTCCTGCTGTTTTGAGGACGGGGTCATAATAATATTTTTTGTTTGTCCCGACAACGCGCATGTGTATACCGAATTTTGTGGCTGTACGACAAAGTTTTTTGCGGACCCCCTCCCATTGACGCAATGCATTTTGGGTTTTGCAGGTGGCGCTGCAGAGCCAATTTTTAAATCCCAATACTGAAATTCATATTAAAAAATTATTTTTCGCCGGAACTGAATTTTGTTCAAAATTTGGTGAGTTTTCGAGCATGTTCAGGGGGTCAAATTCCAGTTTAAAGAGCAGAAGAAGAAGAAGAAGAAGAAGAAGAAAGAATTAAAGCCGCGAGCGGCGTCAAAAGGCCCTCGCCCGCCGCTTACCTGACCCGCCCCGTTTCATTCTTTCATTGATGTTTGTCAAATTTGGCACATTTCCATGGCAACCAGTAAATTTGATTTGATGGGAGATTTTTCACTTGGGCCCATTGGAATAACATGGGGAACTTTAGCCATCGCCACGGCAACACCGTTGATAATACAATATGGTTACCATTTGCTTTTTTGATCGGGATGACATGACGGAATTATCACCCAAATTCCATTCATTTCTGATAAACTAATAATTTTACTCCCCATAAAGATTTTATTTTGATTCTGTAGGGGGCGCTGTAACGCCGATTTTCAAAATTTCACTGTCTATGTGTCCAGGAAGGAAGGATTAATCAGTGTTTAAAATTTGGTTTGGATTGGAGTCATTATGTAGAAATGGCAGCCATTTATCACACTGAAAAAATGGCAAAATTTGACATCAACTTTGCGGCGTTGCCACGCGGAAACCGTGATCTGAAGATTTGTGAATTGGATAACTTTTAATTGTCTACTCGTGTAGATGGTGTCCACCAAATTTCAGCTCATTTGGATAAGCGCGCGATCAAAACGAACATTTTGTACGACGTCCTGGAAAACGCTGACTCAGCATTTTTTAAAATTCAATCCCAGCTCGCTGCTTTCCTGCTGTTCTGAGGGTGGGGTCATAATAATATTTTTTGTTTGTCCCGACAACACGCATGAGTGTACCGAATTTTGTGGCTGTACGACAAAGTTTTTTGCGGAGCCCCTCCCATTGACACAATGCATTTTGGGTTTTGCAGGTGGCGCTGTAGAGCCAATTTTTAAATCCCAATATTGAAAATCATATTAAAAAAAAATTTTCGCCGGAACTGAATTTTGTGCAAAATTTGGTGAGTTTTCGAGCATGTTCAGGGGGTCAAATTCCTGTTTAAAGAGCAGAAGAAGAAGAAGAAGAAAGAAAGAAAGAAAGAAAGAATATTAAAGCCGCGAGCGGCGTCAAAAGGCCCTCGCCCGCCGCTTACCTGACCCGCCCCGTTTTATTCTTTCATTGATGTTTGTCAAATTTGGCACATTTCCATGGCAACAAGTAAATTTGATTTGATGGGAGATTTTTCACTTGGGCCCATTAGAATAACATGGGGAACTTTAGCCATCGCCACGGCAACACCGTTGATATTACAATATGGTTACCATTTGCTTTTTTGATCGGGGCGACATGACGGAATTATCACCCAAATTTCATTCATTTCTGACAAACTAATAATTTTACTCCCCATACAGATTTTATTTTGATTCTGTAGGGGGCGCTGTAACGCCGATTTTCAAAGTTTCACTGTCAATGTGTCCAGGAAGGAAGGATCAATCAGTGTTTAAAATTTGGTTTGGATTGGAGTCATTATGTAGAAATGGCAGCCATTTATCACACTGAAAAAATGGCAAAATTTGACATCAACTTTGCGGCGTTGCCACGCGGAAACCGTGATCTGAAGATTTGTGAATTGGATAACTTTGAATTGTCTACTTGTGTAGATGGTGTCCACCAAATTTCAGCTCATTTGGAGAAGCGCACGATCAAAACGAACATTTTGTACGACGTCCTGGAAAACGCTGACTCAGCAATTTTGAAAATTCAATCCCAGATAGCTGCTTTCTTGCTGTTTTGAAGGCGGGGTCATAATAATATTTTTTGTTTGTCCCGACAACCCGCATGTGTATACCAAATCTTGTGGCTGTACGACAAACTTTTTTGCGGACCCCCTCCCATTGACGCAATGCATTTTGGGTTTTGCAGGTGGCGCTGTAGAGCCAATTTTTAAATCCCAAAATTGACACACATATTAAAAAAAATTTTTCGCCGGACCTGAATTTTGTGCAAAATTTGGTGAGTTTTCGAGCATGTTCAGGGGGTGAAATTCCAGTTTAAAGAGCAGAAGAAGAAGAAGAAGAAAGAAAGAAAGAAAGAAAGAAAGAAAGAATAATATTTTTTGCAAAAACAATATGCGATTTTTTTTTCTGCAGTTATTTCGCCCACATGTTATATATTTTCGGAAAGGTCTCGACAAGCCCGACGCGTCTGTGAGGTGTTTGAGAGTGTGAATGTCTGTGGTCGAGCGCTATGCGCTCGACAAGTCATGGTTGTGTGTGAGAGTGTGTGTGCGTTTTTTGTATTTGTACACGTGTGTATGAATGCATGTCGGGGTGTGTGTGTCTGGACATGTTGCCCTATGTCTGAGGTCGAGCGCTGTGCGCTCGACTTTTCATTTTTGTACGTTTGAGCGTGTGAAAGGCCTTGGTCGAGCGCTGCGCGCTCGAAAATTCGTGTGTGTGTGTGCGTTTTTGTGTTTGTACACGCGTATGTGTGAGTGCGTGTCGGTGTGTGTGTGTCTGGACATGTTGAATGATGTCTGTGGTCGAGCGCTGCGCGCTCGACTTGTCATCGTTGTGTGTTTTGAGCGTGTGAAAGGCCTGAGGTCGAGCGCTGCGCGCTCGACTAGTCGTTGTCTGTGTTGCAGAAACAATAGGCCCTTCGCCCTTGGCAGGCCAGGGGCTCGGGCCTAATAATATTTTTTGCAAAAACAATATGCTTTTTTTTTTTCTGCCATTATTTCGCCTACATGTTATATATTTTCGGAAAGGTCTCGACAAGCCCGACGCGTCTGTGAGGTGTTTGAGAGTGTGAATGTCTGTGGTCGAGCGCTACGCGCTCGACAATTCATGTTTGTGTGTGAGAGTGTGTGTGCGTTTTTTGTATTTGTACACATGTGTGTGAGTGCATGTCGGTGTGTGTGTGTCTGGACATGTTTGCCTACGTCTGAGGTCGAGCGCTGCGCGCTCGACTTGTCATTTTTGTACGTTTGAGTGTGTGAAAGGCCTGTGGTCGAGCGCTGCGCGCTCGAAAAATCGTGTGTGTGTGTGCGTTTTTGTGTTTGTACACGCATATGTGTGAGTGCGTTTCGGTGTGTGTGTCTGGACATGTTGTATGATGTCTGTGGTCGAGCGCTGCGCGCTCGACTTGTCATCGTTGTGTGTTTTGTGAGTGTGAAAGGCCTGAGGTCGAGCGCTGCGCGCTCGACTAGTCGTTGTCTGTGTTGCAGAAACAATAGGCCCTTCGCCCTTGGCAGGCCAGGGGCTCGGGCCTAATAATTTGCAAAAACAATATGCTTTTTTTTTTCCTGCCGTTATTTCGCCCACATGTTATATATTTTCGGAAAGGTCTCGACAAGCCCGACGTGTCTGTGAGGTGTTTGAGAGTGTGAATGTCTGTGGTCGACCGCTACGCGCTCGACAAGTCATGTTTGTGTGTGAGAGTGTGTGTGTGTTTTTTGTATTTGTACACGTGTGTATGAGTGCATGTCGGGGTGTGTGTGTCTGGACATGTTGGCCTACGTCTGAGGTCGAGCGCTGCGCGCTCGACTTGTCATTTTTGTACGTTTGAGTGTGTGAAAGGCCTGTGGTCGAGCGCTGCGCGCTCGAAAAGTCGTGTGTGTGTGTGCGTTTTTGTGTTTGTACACGCGTATGTGTGAGTGCGTGTCGGTGTGTGTGTGTCTGGACATGTTGAATGATGTCTGAGGTCGAGCGCTGCGCGCTCGACTTGTCATCGTTGTGTGTTTTGTGAGTGTGAAAGGCCTGAGGTCGAGCGCTGCGCGCTCGACTAGTCGTTGTCTGTGTTGCAGAAACAATAGGCCCTTCGCCCTTGGCAGGCCAGGGGCTCGGGCCGAAATATTTTTTGCAAAAACAATATGCGATTTTTTTTTCTGCCATTATTTCGCCCACATGTTATATATTTTCGGAAAGGTCTCGACAAGCCCGACGCATCTGTGAGGTGTTTAAGAGTGTGAATGTCTGTGGTCGAGCGCTACGCGCTCGACAATTCATGTTTGTGTGTGAGAGTGTGTGTGCGTTTTTTGTATTTGTACACGTGTGTATGAGTGCATGTTGTGGTGTGTGTGTCTGGACATGTTGGCCTATGTCTGAGGTCGAGCGCTGTGCGCTCGACTTGTCATTTTTGTACGTTTGAGCGTGTGAAAGGCCTGTGGTCGAGCGCTGCGCGCTCGAAAATTCGTGTGTGTGTGTGCGTTTTTGTGTTTGTACACGTGTATGTGTGAGTGCGTGTCGGTGTGTGTGTGTCTGGACATGTTGAATGATGTCTGTGGTCGAGCGCTGCGCGCTCGACTTGTCTTCGTTGTGTGTTTTGAGAGTGTGAAAGGCCTGAGGTCGAGCGCTGCGCGCTCGACTAGTCGTTGTCTGTGTTGCAGAAACAATAGGCCCTTCGCCCTTGGCAGGCCAGGGGCTCGGGCCTAAATATTTTTTGCAAAAACAATATGCTTTTTTTTTTCTGCCATTATTTCGCCCACATGTTATATATTTTCGGAAAGGTCTCGACAAGCCCGACGCGTCTGTCAGGTGTTTGAGAGTGTGAATGTCTGTGGTCGAGCGCTACGCGCTCGACAAGTCATGTTTGTGTGTGAGAGTGTGTGTGCGTTTTTTGTGTTTGTACACGTGTGTATGAATGCATGTCGGGGTGTGTGTGTCTGGACATGTTGGCCTATGTCTGAGGTCGAGCGCTGCGCGCTCGACTTGTCATTTTTGTACGATTGAGTGTGTGAAAGGCCTTGGTCGAGCGCTGCGCGCTCGAAAATTCGTGTGTGTGTGTGCATTTTTGTGTTTGTACACACGTATGTGTGAGTGCGTGTCGGTGTGTGTGTGTCTGGACATGTTGAATGATGTCTGTGGTCGAGCGCTGCGCGCTCGACTTGTCATCGTTGTGTGTTTTGAGAGTGTGAAAGGCCTGAGGTCGAGCGCTGCGCGCTCGACTAGTCGTTGTCTGTGTTGCAGAAACAATAGGCCCTTCGCCCTTGGCAGGCCAGGGGCTCGGGCCTAATAATATTTTTTGCAAAAACAATATGCTTTTTTTTTTTCTGCCATTATTTCGCCCACATGTTATATATTTTCGGAAAGGTCTCAACAAGCCCGACGCGTCTGTGAGGTGTTTGAGAGTGTGAATGTCTGTGGTCGAGCGCTACGCGCTCGACAAGTCATGTTTGTGTGTGAGAGTGTGTGTGCGTTTTTTGTGTTTGTGCACGTGTGTATGAGTGCATGTCGGTGTGTGTGTGTCTGGACATGTTGTCTGATGTCTGTGGTCGAGCGCTGCGCGCTCGACTTGTCATCGTTGTGTGTTTTGAGAGTGTGAAAGGCCTGAGGTCGAGCGCTGCGCGCTCGACTAGTCGTTGTCTGTGTTACAGAAACAATAGGCCCTTCGCCCTTGGCAGGCCAGGGGCTCGGGCCTAAAGAAAGAAAGAATAATATTTTTTGCAAAAACAATATGCTTTTTTTTTTCTGCCATTATTTCGCCCACATGTTATATATTTTCGGAAAGGTCTCGACAAGCCCGACGCGTCTGTGAGGTGTTTGAGAGTGTGAACGCCTGTGGTCGAGCGCTATGCGCTCGACAATTCATGTTTGTGTGTGAGAGTGTGTGTGCGTTTTTTGTATTTGTACACGTGTGTATGAGTGCATGTCGGGGTGTATGTGTCTGGACATGTTGGCCTATGTCTGAGGTCGAGCGCTGCGCGCTCGACTTGTCATTTTTGTACGTTTGAGTGTGTGAAAGGCCTGTGATCGAGCGCTTCGCGCTCGAAAATTCGTGTGTGTGTGTGCGTTTTTGTGTTTGCACACGTGTATGTGTGAGTGCGTGTCGGTGTGTGTGTGTCTGGACATGTTGAATGATGTCTGAGGTCGAGCGCTGCGCGCTCGACTTGTCATCGTTGTGTGTTTTGAGAGTGTGAAAGGCCTGAGGTCGAGCGCTGCGCGCTCGACTAGTCGTTGTCTGTGTTGCAGAAACAATAGGCCCTTCGCCCTTGGCAGGCCAGGGGCTCGGGCCTAAATATTTTTTGCAAAAACAATATGCGATTTTTTTTCCTGACATTATTTCGCCCACATGTTATATATTTTCGGAAAGGTCTCGACAAGCCCGACGCGTCTGTGAGGTGTTTGAGAGTGTGAATGTCTGTGGTCGAGCGCTACGCGCTCGACAAGTCATGTTTGTGTGTGAGAGTGTGTGTGCGTTTTTTGTGTTTGTACACGTGTGTATGAGTGCATGTTGGGGTGTGTGTGTCTGGACATGTTGGCCTATGTCTGAGGTCGAGCGCTGTGCGCTCGACTTGTCATTTTTATACGTTTGAGTGTGTGAAAGGCCTGTGGTCGAGCGCTGCGCGCTCGAAAAGTCGTGTGTGTGTGTGCGTTTTTGTGTTTGCACACGTGTATGTGTGAGTGCGTGTCGGTGTGTGTGTGTCTGGACATGTTGAATGATGTCTGTGGTCGAGCGCTGCGCGCTCGACTTGTCTTCGTTGTGTGTTTTGAGGGTGTGAAAGGCCTGAGGTCGAGCGCTGCGCGCTCGACTAGTCGTTGTCTGTGTTGCAGAAACAATAGGCCCTTCGCCCTTGGCAGGCCAGGGGCTCGGGCCTAATTAAAGCCGCGAGCGGCGTCAAAAGGCCCTCGCCCGCTGCTTACCTGACCCCCCTCCGTCTTATTCTTTCATTGATGTTTGTCAAATTTGGCACATTTCCATGGCAACAAGTAAATTTGATTTGATGGGAGATTTTTCACTTGGGCCCATTAGAATAACATGGGGAACTTCAGCCATCGCAACGGCAACACCGTTGATATTACAATATGGTTACCATTTGCTTTTTTGATCGGGATGACATGAAGAATTTATCAACCAATTTCCATTCATTTCTGATAAACTAATAATTTTACTCCCCATACAGATTTTATTTTGATTCTGTAGGGGGCGCTGTAACGCCAATTTCCAAAATTTCACTGTCAATGTGTCCAGATAAGAAGGGTCAATAAGTGTTTAAAATTTGGTTTGGATTGGAGTCATTATGTAGAAATGGCAGCCATTTATCACACTGAAAAAATGGCAAAATTTGACATCAAATTTGCGGCGTTGCCACGCGGAAACCGTTATCTGAAGATCTGTGAATTGGATAACTTTTAATTGTCTACTTGTGTAGATGGTGTCCACCAAATTTCAGCTCATTTGGAGAAGCGCGCGATCAAAACGAACATTTTGTACGACGTCATGGAAAACGCTGACTCGGCATTTTTGAAAATTCAATCCCAGCTCGCTGCTTTCCTGCTGTTTTGAGGTCGGGGTCATAATAATATTTTTTGTTTGTCCCGACAACGCGCATGTGTATACCAACTTTTGTGGCTGTACGACAAAGTTTTTTGCGGACTCCCTCTCATCGACGCAATGCATTTTGGGTTTTGCAGGTGGTGCTGTAGGGCCAATTTTTAAATCCCAATATTGAAATTCATATTAAAAAAAATTTTTCGCCGGAACTGAATTTTGTGCAAAGTTTGGTGAGTTTTCGAGCATGTTCAGGGGGTCAAATTCCTGTTTAAAGAGCAGAAGAAGAAGAAGAAGAAGAAGAATTAAAGCCGCGAGCGGCGTCAAAAGGCCCTCGCCCGCCGCTTGCCTGACCCGCCCCGTTTCGTTCTTTCATTGATGTTTGTCAAATTTGGCACATTTCCATGGCAACAAGTAAATTTGATTTGATGGGAGATTTTTCACTTGGGCCCATTAGAATAACATGGGGAACTTCAGCCATCGCCACGGCAACACCGTTAAAATTACAACATGGTTACCATTTGCTTTTTTGATCGGGACAACATGAAGGAATTATCAGCCAAATTCCATTCATTTCTGACAAACTAATAATATGACTCCCCATACAGATTTCATTTTGATTCTGTAGGGGGCGCTGTAACGCCGAATCTGAAAATGTCATTGTCAATGTGTCCAGATTAGAAGGGTCAATAAGTGTTAAAGATTTGGTTGAGATTCGATGTGTTATGTACGAATGGCAGCCATTTGTCACCCTCAGAAAATGGCAAAATTTGACATCAAACTTGCGGCGTTGCCACGCGGAAACCGTGATCTGAAGATTTGTGAATTGGATAACTTTTAATTGTCTACTTGTGTAGATGGTGTCCACCAAATTTCAGCTCATTTGGAGAAGCGCGCGATCAAAACGAACATTTTGTACGACGCCCTGGAAAACGCTGACTCAGCAATTTTGAAAATTCAATCCCAGCTCGCTGCTTTCCTGCTGTTTTGAGGTCGGGGTCATAATAATATTTTTTGTTTGTCCCGACAACGCGCATGTGTATACCAAATTTTGTGGCTGTACGACAACGTTTTTTGCGGACCCCCTCCCATTGACGCAATGCATTTTGTGTTTTGCAGGTGGCGCTGTAGAGCCAATTTTTAAATCCCAATATTGAAATTCATATTAAAAAAAATTTTTCGCCGGAACTGAATTTTGTGCAAAATTTGGTGAGTTTTCGAGCATGTTCAGGGGGTCAAATTCCAGTTTAAAGAGCAGAAGAAGAAGAAGAAGAAGAAGAAGAAAGAAAGAAAGAAAGAATAATATTTTTTGCAAAAACAATATGGTTTTTTTTTTTCTGCCATTATTTCGCCCACATGTTATATATTTTCGGAAAGGTCTCGACAAGCCCGACGTGTCTGTGAGGTGTTTGAGAGTGTGAATGCCTGTGGTCGAGCGCTGCGCGCTCGAAAATTCGTGTGTGTGTGTGCGTTTTTGTGTTTGTACACGCGTATGTGTGAGTGCATGTCGGTGTGTGTGTGTCTGGACATGTTGAATGATGTCTGTGGTCGAGCGCTGCGCGCTCGACTTGTCATCGTTGTGTGTTTTGAGAGTGTGAAAGGCCTGAGGTCGAGCGCTGCGCGCTCGACTAGTCGTTGTCTGTGTTGCAGAAACAATAGGCCCTTCGCCCTTGGCAGGCCAGGGGCTCGGGCCTAATTAAAGCCGCGAGCGGCGTCAAAAGGCCCTCGCCCGCCGCTTACCTGACCCGCCCCATTTTATTCTTTCATTGATGTTTGTCAAATTTGGCACATTTCCATGGCAACAAGTAAATTTGATTTGATGGGAGATTTTTCACTTGGGCCCATTAGAATAACATGGGGAACTTCAGCCATCGCCACGGCAACACCTTTGAAATTACAACATGGTTACCATTTGCTTTTCTGATCGAGACCACATGAAGGAATTATCACCCAAGTTTCATTGATTTCTGACAAACTAATAATTTTACTCCCCATACAAATTTTATTTTTAATCCATAGGGGGCGCTGTAACGCCGATTTTCAAAATTTCTCTGTCAATGTGTCCTGATCAGAAGGGTCAATAAGTGTTTAAAATTTGGTTTGGATTGGAGTCATTATGTAGAAATGGCAGCCATTTATCACACTGAAAAAATGGCAAAATTTGACATCAACTTTGCGGCGTCGCCACGCGGAAACCGTAATCTGAAGATTTGTGAATTGGATAACTTTTAATTGTCTACTTGTGTAGATGGTGTCCACCAAATTTCAGCTCATTTGGAGAAGCGCGCGATCAAAACGAACATTTTGTACAACGTCCTGGAAAACGCTGACTCAGCATTTTTGAAAATTCAATCCCAGCTCGCTGCTTTCCTGCTGTTTTGAGGTCGGGGTCATAATAATATTTTTTGTTTGTCCCGACAACGCGCATGTGTATACCGAATTTTGTGGCTGTACGACAAAGTTTATTGCGGACCCCCTCCCATTGACGCAATGCATTTTGGGTTTTGCAGGTGGCGCTGTAGAGCCAATTTTTAAATCCCAGTATTGAAATTCATATTAAAAAAAAATTTTCGCCGGAACTGAATTTTGTGCAAAGTTTGGTGAGTTTTTGAGCATGTTCAGGGGGTCAAATTCCAGTTTAAAGAGCAGAAGAAGAAGAAGAAAGAAAGAAAGAAAGAAAGAAAGAATAATATTTTTTGCAAAAACAATATGTTTTTTTTTTTTCTGCCGTTATTTCGCGCACAAGTTATATATTTTCGGAAAGGTCTCGACAAGCCCGACGCGTCTGTGAGGTGTTTGAGAGTGTAAATGTCTGTGGTCGAGCGCTACGCGCTCGACAATTCATGTGTGTGTGTGAGAGTGTGTGTGCGTTTTTTGTATTTGCACACATGTGTATGAGTGCATGTCGGGGTGTGTGTGTCTGGACATGTTGGCCTACGTCTGAGGTCGAGCGCTGTGCGCTCGACTTGTCATTTTTGTACCTTTGAGTGTGTTAAAGGCCTGTGGTCGAGCGCTACGCGCTCGACAAATCGTGTGTGTGTGTGCGTTTTTGTGTTTGTGAACGTGTGTGTGAGTGCATGTCGGGGTGTGTGTGTCTGGACATGTTGTATGATGCCTATGGTCGAGCGCTGCGCGCTCGACTTGTCATCGTTGTGTGTTTTGAGAGTGTGAGAGGCGTGAGGTCGAGCGCTGCGCGCTCGACTAGTCGTTGTCTGTGTTGCAGAAACAATAGGCCCTTCGCCCTTGGCAGGCCAGGGGCTCGGGCCTAAAGAAAGAAAGAGTTAAAGCCGCGAGCGGCGTCAAAAGGCCCTCGCCCGCCGCTTGCCTGACGCGCCCCGCTTTATTTTTTCATTGATGTTTGTCAAATTTGGCACATTTCCATGGCAACAAGTAAATTTGAGATGATTGGAGATTTTTCACTTTGGCCCATTAGAAAAACATGGGGAACTTCAGCCATCGCCACGGCAACACCGTTGATATTACAATATGGTTACCATTTCCTTTTTTGATCGGGACGACATGAAGAATTTATCACCCAAATTCCATTCATTTCTGATAAACTAATAATTTTACTCCCCATACAGATTTTATTTTGATTCCGTAGGGGGCGCTGTAACGCCGATTTCCAAAATTTCACTGTCAATGTGTCCAGATAAGAAGGGTCAATAACTGTTTAAAATTTGGTTTGGATTGGAGTCATTATGTAGAAATGGCAGCCATTTATCACACTGAAAAAATGGCAAAATTTGACATCAAATTTGCGGCGTTGCCACGCGGAAACCGTTATCTGAAGATTTGTGAATTGGATAACTTTTAATTGTCTACTTGTGTAGATGGTGTCCACCAAATTTCAGCTCATTTGGAGAAGCGCGCGATCAAAACGAACATTTTGTACGACGTCATGGAAAACGCTGACTCGGCATTTTTGAAAATTCAATCCCAGATAGCTGCTTTCCTGCTGTTTTGAGGTCGGGGTCATAATAATATTTTTTGTTTGTCCCGACAACGCGCATGTGTATACCAACTTTTGTGGCTGTACGACAAAGTTTTTTGCGGACTCCCTCCCATCGACGCAATGCATTTTGGGTTTTGCAGGTGGTGCTGTAGGGCCAATTTTTAAATCCCAATATTGAAATTCATATTAAAAAAAATTTTTCGCCGGAACTGAATTTTGTGCAAAATTTGGTGAGTTTTCGAGCATGTTCAGGGGGTGAAATTCCAGTTTAAAGAGCAGAAGAAGAAGAAGAAGAAGAAGAAGAAGAAGAAGAAGAAGAAGAAGAAGAAGAAGAAGAAGAAGAAAGAAAGAAAGAATAATATTTTTTGCAACAACAATATGCTTTTTTTTTTTCTGCCATTATTTCGCCCACATGTTATATATTTTCGGAAAGGTCTCGACAAGCCCGACGCATCTGTCAGGTGTTTGAGAGTGTGAATGCCTGTGGTCGAGCGCTACGCGCTCGACAAGTCATGTTTGTGTGTGAGAGTGTGTGTGCGTTTTTTGTATTTGCACACATGTGTATGAGTGCATGTCGGGGTGTGTGTGTCTGGACATGTTGGCCTATGTGTGAGGTCGAGCGCTGCGCGCTCGACTTGTCATTTTTGTACGTTTGAGTGTGTGAAAGGCTTTGGTCGAGCGCTGCGCGCTCGAAAATTCGTGTGTGTGTGTGCGTTTTTGTGTTTGTACACGCGTATGTGTGAGTGCATGTCGGTGTGTGTGTGTCTGGACATGTTGGCTGATGTCTGTGGTCGAGCGCTGCGCGCTCGACTTGTCATCGTTGTGTGTTTTGAGAGTGTGAAAGGCCTGAGGTCGAGCGCTGCGCGCTCGACTAGTCGTTGTCTGTGTTGCAGAAACAATAGGCCCTTCGCCCTTGGCAGGCCAGGGGCTCGGGC
Organism: Salarias fasciatus; assembly: GCF_902148845.1. Taxonomy (NCBI): domain Eukaryota; kingdom Metazoa; phylum Chordata; class Actinopteri; order Blenniiformes; family Blenniidae; genus Salarias; species Salarias fasciatus. Next base: position 1,986,936 of record NW_021941373.1, on the reverse strand, counting down.
CTAATTATTTAAAAAAGAAGAAATCAAAGAGAACTGATTTTGGGTTGGTTCTTCCTGTCTCAAATTTTAGACATGTATTATTTTAATACTGTCAATTTAAGTGAGTGGTTTTTAGATTCTGCTGCTCATAATAATCTGTTATTAGATTAAAGTTGGTGTCTGGATGACATCTACCTCGGAGGTCACCTCTCTCCAGATTTCAGAAGCTGATCACCCAAAGAGCTCTGAATGGTTCTCTGAGTGAGAGCGAGCACCACCCACCAGAAAACAGGGTCTACTGATACACTCCGCTCCCACGGACATGTCCTCTGATGCTGTGCACCTGTTTCGTTACCACGGAAACCAACCACAGCCTCAGGTCTCAAAAAAAAAAAATAAATAAAGAAGAGAGAAGGAAAAAAACATTGTCAAGAAAAAAACAACACATGCAAGCAGCCCATGTGAGAGCAAGTGAGTTCTTCAGGTCCAGATCAACCACTCAGGACGAAATACAACCTGGTGAGGTTCCATACGGTTCAACTCCTGCTGCAAACCACATCCTGCCTCACCTGTGCTGAAAAAGCTAACTTTATGTAAAAGCTAATAAGCTGGATTACAATCACAAAAATATCTCCTCAGTTAAACACAGTCAGCCTGAGTGGAGCAGATGATAATATATGATTAAATGAGCACACATGATATGACTTGAAAAATAAATGAAAACGGAGTAAAAAGTGTAAAAAGGGAGATTAAAAAAGGACATCCACCGTGGTCCAGTATACGGCAAAACAACACTTTTTTTTCTCCACGGTCCTCAGAAGGAAAAGGAACCTTGTTCCACTGTCTGTAGGAACGTGATCAGATTCATCATTTCTGGAAAAAGCTCATAAAACCATCTTGTCTTCACAGCAGGAAGGTTCAGAGGACCGACTTCATCCCTCCACTGCACTCCGCTCAGCGTCCGCCCGGTCTGCCGGTCTGCCCCCTGCTGGCCTGCAGAGACATGACGACACAGGAGTGAGGAGAGTCTGGCTCCACCCAGAGCTCCAGAGCATCAGCAGAGAGGAGAACAGTACCTTACAGTACAGCCACAGCGCCCCCTGCAGCAGCAGCAGAGACAGTGGCACCACCACCCATCTGACCACCACAGCTGTTGGATCTGAACACACAGAGAACAATCAGCGTCTGTCTGAGGACTGCTGGGAGTGAGACCATCAGAGTCCTCCATCTGGGCTCCCTCTTGGTCTGGATCAGGTCTGGGTGGCGCTACAGAGACCAAACCCCTCCAGACATGTCTGTCCCTTCCATCTTCCTCCAGCTCTGCTGGCTGGACTACAAGTCTCTCCCAGACCAAAGCAGAGAGTCCTGGACCCCCTCGGGGCCTCCTCCCAGTGGGACCTCCTGCTGGACCTCTAAAGGGGGGAAAACCCACACATGTTCTCTGAAGGGTGGAGTAAAGGAGGAGTCAGCTTCTTCTTACCGAACACAGACAGAGACAGCAGGCGGCTCTCTGAGGAGAAGTTGTGTCCAAAAACATGGAGGTGATAAACACAGCTGTAGTTTCCCCGGTGGGCGGGCTCTGCGGCAGGAAACAGGAAGTGTGCAGAGTGATTGACGGCCGGCTGGGTGGAGCTGTAGGAGGTGTTGGAGGAGGTGAAGGTGAGCTGGAAGGAGCCTCCTGGGTATTGTGGCTGGATGGAGCAGCTGATGGTGAAGGTGGAGCCCCAGACCACCTGGAGCCCCTGCTGCTGGGCCTCAGAGACCCCGAGCATGGAGGAGGAGGAGGACACGGAGAGGACTGGATGGAGCAGCAGGTCTGGAACACACACACACACACACACACACACACACACACACACACACACACACACAGGTCATTGACAGAACTTTAACTCTGACTGTGGTGAGTGAGGAACACACCACTGATGAACTTACCTGAGCAGATGAGATTATTGCTGGAGTCATGTTTGTAGAACAATGAGCACTTCATGAAATCAGACCCAGACTGAAAGCAGCCGTTTCTGATCACCACTGTAAGTGTGTCATTGACTGAACGTGTCTCATCTGCAGACACGGCAGAGCCGCAGTGAAGATGTGAACAAACAACAGCTGCTTTCTCCAAAGACCACGGATAGATAAATGCTGGTCTCCAAACTCCAGAACTTCTGATCTGCAGAGAACCTGCACAGCGACTATTTTCTCCCACCAACCTGACCTCATCCCCTGAACCCAGAGCAGAGAGAGAAGAGAGAGAGGATGGAGTGAGAGTGAAGAGAAGAGCAGTGGAAGCTGCAGCTCCTCTTCTACCTGAGCAGGTGAGTCCAGCAGCTTTACCAGGTGAGCAGCTGCTTCTAGCTGAGCCTGAGCTTCTACAGTCCAGCAGAGCAGACTCATGGCCTCCACACTGGAACTCTGGGCTCCACCTGGGAGTCTGCACGTCTCCATAGAGCGCCCCCTGCAGGACTGAAGGAGCCCCGCAGCTCAGCTCCCGACACACCACCTGTGCATCCTGCAGGTCCAGGTCTGCTTCACACACTGAGGACCAGGTCTGGTCAGACGGGTTCGTCTTCACCTGCAGTCTGCCTGAACAGCGACTGGATCCATTCAGCAGCCGCACCCCGTCTGAACACCAGGGATGGGGAGGAGCGCAGTACATGTGACACAGTTACATTAATAGGATACAAAAGAAGTGTAACTGTAATCCTTTACAGTGCATAAAACATTTGTAATCTCATTACAGGTATATCTGATAAAAACATGGATTACATTTGAAAATCAGATTAAATATTCCAGACATGTGAGCTGTCCAGACTTTACAGCACAAACCATGACACTACCATAGATATATGAAGAGCAGTGATGGGAGGAGCCGCATTAAAATAAACCTCGTTACTATTTTTAGTCACAAGTAATCTAACTACTAACTTTTCCCAGCGTTATACCGTTACCATGACTGATGATGAAATTCTGTGTTTCCGTTCCTATAATTCACCCTTTCAGCTGGTTCTTCCTCCTCCACAGTCCAGTGGAGTTTGTTTAGAGAAAGAAGGAACCTGATTGGTCCAAAGTGCGTCACGTGACGTGACAGAGCTACAGCCACAGAGAGCCCTGATCATTCAAAGGCTTTTAAACTCAATGGAGGTTCAGACCTCTACTGACAAATATCCATGTCAGGAGCTGTAGAAATGCGATCTCCAGAGACAAATCAGATTTGATGGGGTCGCAAATTATCACACAACAACATCTGAATCATTTAGATTAATGGAGTTCTTCCTGTTTGTAGTTTAGTCTGTCAAGTGTCCATTTATTTCATGAAGCAGATGTTCAGTTTTATAATAAATAACTGATCAAGCATCTTAAAGCTCCATTCAGAGGGATCCAGATTCTTTGAAGGATTTAAACAATTTTTTTTCTTGCGAAAGTAACACAAGAGTGATTTTGCCTGGTAATTAAAGAATATTATAGCTTAGTGACTTTATTGAAGGAGTTACTAGTAACTATAACTACTTTTAAAAAGTAACCCTCCCAACACTGATGAGGAGTGGACTCTTGGTCCGGACTGCATTTGAACTGACTGTTCTTCCTTGTGGCCACCAGGGGGCGCAGCAAACCAAAGCAGCCCAGCAGTGACTGTATGAAGAGCAGCTGCTTCCAGCTGATCAGCTCCTGGACAGTTCACCTGTATGGAGCACAGCTCCTCCTTCAGGGACTGCTTCCTGGACGCTTGTCCACACTGACCACAGCAACAACCGCTGCTGGGAGCAACTGAGGCTGAGCACAGAGCTCAGCAGGTAATCACATTACTCAGAGTATTCTGTGTTTGTGGAGAGTGAGAGTTGTCAGAACACTGAGTGGATGACACACTGTGTTTGTCCTTGTCTTTATTTCTGTTTACTGGTCTAAAACTAATGTTAACTACTCTGCTACATAACTTGGTCTTCACTTTTTCAGTAGTTAGAGGAAGTTACTGACAACATTTTATACAGGTAACTTGTAACTGTCCCGGATTACATTTTTAACATAACCCTCCAAACCCTGCTGAACACATAATAGAACGTCAACCAGGGGAAACAGTAGAACCTCAGATGAATCCGGAAAATCTCAGGGGAAAAAATAGAAGCTCAGAGGAAACAGCAAAAGCTCGACGTAAACATTCAAAACACAAAGGAAAGAGTAGAAACTCGCACAAGACGATAGAAACTCAGGAAACAGTAGAAACTCAGCTCAGCTCCAGCAGTTGAGGTATTTTCATCCTCAGATTTTTGTGGATTTGAGGTTGTTGTTTTTTTTCTGACAACATGATTTTGTTGGAGACCAATCAGCTGATCTCTGGTTTGAGGAACAAACTGAAGCAGCAGAGAAACAGCAGGAAATTAATCTGCTGGTAAACCAGGAAGGAAAGATTCATTTTTTTTCACTCAGCAAAACATACCTGAGCAGGTGAGTTTCAGGGTGTCAGAGGATCTCCATGATTTCACACAGCTCCACAGATCAGATCCAGATTGAACACAGTCTGAGTTGATTCTCCACATATATTGATATGACGCACCAGTTGCTTGTACAGAAACAGCAGAGCCACAGTTCAGATGTTCACAGATGAGAGCTGCTCTCTTCAGGGTGAAGCCATCGTCCTCCACAGGTCTCTGTTCACCAAGAACTTTCAGCTCCGGTCTTCCTGCACAGCGACTGGCTCCTCCCACCAACCTGACCTCATCCTCTGAACCCAGAGCAGAGAGAGAAGAGAGAGAGGATGGAGTGAGAGTGAAGAGAAGAGCAGTGGAAGCTGCAGCTCCTCTTCTACCTGAGCAGGTGAGTCCAGCAGCTTTACCAGGTGAGCAGCTGCTTCTAGCTGAGCCTGAGCTTCTACAGTCCAGCAGAGCAGACTCATGGCCTCCACACTGGAACTCTGGGCTCCACCTGGGAGTCTGCACGTCTCCATAGAGCGCCCCCTGCAGGACTGAAGGAGCCCCGCAGCCCAGCTCCCGACACACCACCTGTGCATCCTGCAGGTCCAGGTCTGCTTCACACACTGAGGACCAGGTCTGGTCAGACGGGTTAGTCTTCACCTGCAGTCTGCCTGAACAGCGACTGGATCCATTCAGCAGCCTCACCCTGTCTGAACACCAGGGATGGGGAGGAACGCAGTACATGTGACACAGTTACGTTAATAGGATACAAAAGCAGTGTAACTGTAATCCTTTACCATACATAAAACATTTGTAATCTCATTACAGGTATATCTGATAAAAACATGGATTACATTTGAAAATCAGATTAAATATTCCAGAAATGTGAGCTGTCCACTTTACAGCACAAACCATGACCCTACCAAAGATATATATGAAGAGAGGCCATTGACATCGAAAGAGTAGACGCCATAGATATATAAAGAGTAGACGCCATAGATATACAAAGAGAAGACACCATAGATATACAGGACTGTCTCAGAAAATTAGAATATTGTGATAAAGTTCTTTATTTTCTGAAATGCAATTAAAAAAACAAAAATGTCATACATTCTGGATTCATTACAAACCAACTGAAATATTTCAACCCTTTAATTATTTTAATATTGCTGATTATGGCTTACAGCTTAAGAAAACTTAAAAATCCTATCTCAAAATATTAGCAGGGCTTGAAGACCTCCGGCACAGTGCCGGAAATCCGGCGTGGAGATATTTTGTTTTTTTTCTTCTCTGTGACCAGTCATTAAGTGACAGTTCTAACTACCAGTGGTGCTCAATATTCAGGAGTTTTAGCCAATCAGAGCGAGCTGGGTGGGTCTTAAGTGTTTCACACTTTGGACAAAGCATCTGATTGGTTTCTAGCCGTGCGCTGATCACTTCAGTGTCTTCTCTCGTATCGACGCAGCGCCTCCCTATCGAACTCAGTGGCGAGAGTAGAGCGGCCGCCGCGCTACGGTCCATACAAAGCGGGGAACATAGGTACGCTCCCGACAGTGTACATGTAAACATTATCCTTCAGAAAAAGGGAAAGATGCCTGTACCAGGTTGTAGCATACTTTTGATTTATTTATTTCATTCATTGAAATAAAACAAAAGGTGAGTGCAACATACTTGCATCTACATAGGAGGGGGTACCCAAAAATTCCCGGAATTTGATTATAACTTTTTATTTCTGACATTTCAAAATAAAACACCACCGTCGCCTTCAAAATAATCTCCATCCGCATTAATGCAGCGCTCCAGCCGTGTCTCCCACTTCACCAATGTGTCGTGACACCCGTGCGTAAAAGTGTCATTTTGGGCCGGCTGCGCTTTTTCTGTCACCTCCTCCACATCTGCAAACCGCTGTCCCTTCAGCTGCTTCTTCAACTTGGGGAACAAGAAAAAGTCACTCGAGGCTACATCTGGCGAATAAGGCGGATGGGAGAGGAGATTCATCTCATTCTTCTCCAGAAACTGCGTGAGGCGCAGCGCCGTGTCCGCTGGCGCTCTGTGGTGGTGGATCAACCGGCTCCACTCCGCCACGACGCTCTGCTTCCTCCTCACATCCTCACGGAGCGTCTGAGGACTTCCTGTAGTAGTCCTGATTTACAGTCTGACCTGGAGGGACAGACTCGCTGTGGACGATACCCTGGACAGCCAAGAAGTAGCTCAGCATTGTTTTCACTGCTGAGCGGACCTGACGCGCCGACATCTGGCCCTTTTTAAACCACCCGAACCACTCATGGAGCTGAGTCTTCCCCAGAGCATCATCTTTGTAGGCTTGCTGCAACAAGCTGAGTGTTTCTGCTGCTGTTTTTCCCAGGAAAAAGCAGAATTTAATGTTTGCGCTCTGCTCTGGCTTCCCAGTCAATGTCGCCATTTTGGAAAAAGCGCAGGCCGCTGCTGCACTCTGTTGCTATAAATAGCGCCTGACAGGCTTCAGTGTCACTCTGGGAGCTCAACTTTTTCACAGATATGCACGAGGCTTACCTGCAGCACATCTGACGGCCAGAAGTCGAAACTCGTTATTATTAGTATTTTCTGACCAAATTCCGGAAACTTCTGGGTACCCCCTCGTACTTCAGCACAGATATGATGAATGAAAAGGTACAGAAAGAAACAAAAGCTTATAATATCTGCCCCTTATCAATTCAGAATCCTTTACACTTCCCTTGTGTGCGCATACTGCTAATTTCCACCTGTAGCCCCTTTGGCAGGTTGATGTATTAAAATAATAAACAGTAAAAACAAATGAAATGAACAATGAGACGTCAGTTTTTAACAGTAAAAAGATAGTGACAGTGAGGACGGTACAATTAAAATGGATAGCTTTAAGAGTAGACAGAGCAGAGTTGTCTGCAAACACAGGCGCGCGCGCGCACACACATACACACACACAGAGTATAAAGTACCCCCCACACACCCATACAGTAATCAATAAAATACACCCCCCTTCCCATCCCACCCTTATTTAACCATGTGTGCAAACTTGACTTGATAGGATCAATTTCTTTACCAAACAGGAGAAGGACTTCAGGTTTGTGAGGCTGTTATTTCTGTTGGGAGGTTATTCCACTGATCTGTGCTACACAACAGAAAGATGATTTAGCAAATGTAGTTTTTTGTCGTGGGATACAACATTCTCCCCTTGACACTGATCTAGTGGTCCGTGTTGATGTCTCAGAGCACAGAGAAATAAATTGTTTCAGTGGTGGAGGTGCGTCATTATGTATGATCTTAAAAAGCAGGCAGAGATTAGCATGCATGATTATATTCTCAAGACTCAACATGTTATATTTCTGAAGCACTGAGCAGTGGTGGTGTGAACGCTTTTTCTTATCATGAATTTTTATGGCGTTTTTGTAAAATGAATTTAGTGGTTTTAGAACTGTTTTACAAGCTTGTTGGGGAAGACTTTGTATTAGTACTGGAGCGGGTCTGGTGGATGAATGGGAAGATGAAGAGCTGGCAGCGCTGTCAACGGGAATTAAAGGGGCTGTATCATGCTTTTTCAGCTTGTCCAAACCCTAGAAATGGCATTAACATGGTAATAGTTTTTTTTTTTTGGCGCTAAGGAAAAGTCATTTTGTGTGAAATACAAGTTTTTCTGGGGCTAATTCTGAAACCCGGAAGAGAAAACGCTCCGTTTCACTGAAAATCCCGCCTCTCCCCCTGTGGACTTTGACTGACAGCATACTTCAGCCAATCAAAACAAATACGCTGGCTAGCTTTAGCTCTTTAGCTTTAGCTTCTCTACATGCAAAGACACGCAAAAACATCTTTTCCTGTTAGAAACTCACCAAGCACAGACCCTTCAGACTCTTCAGACCCTTCAGACCCTCCAGACTCTTGCTCTTGCTTGACTGTTGCTTTCAGACGATGGTTAAAGTTTATCTCCGTAATCGGAGTTACAAAAAGCAGCAACACTGATTTCCGAGGGCCTGCGGGAGGGGGGCTCAGGGGAGCCATCTTCACCGTGTGATGTCAATGTGGGAAACAGAGCGTTTTCACGGGTACGGGAGCGGCTGCCTCTCTGAGCAGCAGAAACACAAGCAAAGCTCAAACACGCAGGCACGAAGGAAAAAAACGCTTTGGGGGTGTTTTTGGTGAGAACATAACTATATAACAAGGTTAAAACATACCTAAGGTGAATTTTGCATGATACAGCCCCTTGAAAGGATAAGTCATTTTAAACAGTTTTCATGACCGCATTCCCCCCCAAACCCCCCCCCCCCCCCCCCCCCCCCCCGCTGGCAAAAAAAAAAAATTCAGGCATGCGATCTTTTCCTGCTTCAAGCCCTGTATTAGAATATCATGAAAAAGTATACTAGTAGGCTATTTAACTAATCACTTGAATCGTCTAAATAACTCGAAACACCTGCAAGTGTTTCCTGAGCCTTGAAAAACACTCAGTTTGGTTCAGTAAACTAAATCACAAGTATGGGGAAGACTGCTGATCTGACTGCTGTCCAGAGGACCATCACTGACACCCTCCATCAGGAGGGTAAGACACAAAAAGACATTTCTCAAAGAGCAGGCTGTTCACAGAGTGCAGTTTCAAAGCACATTCACAAAAAGTCTGTTGGAAGGGAGAAATGTGGCAGGAAACGCTGCACAGCCAAGAGAGATGACCGCAGGCTGAACAGCATTGTGAAGAAGAGCCGCTTCCAGAATTTGGGGGAGCTTCAGAGACAGTGGACTGAAGCTGGAGTCCAGGTATCAAAAGTCACTGTTCACAGGCGTGTCTGGGAAATGGGCTACAACAGCCGTATTCCCATGGTCAAGCCACTTCTGAACTCAAGACAACGGAAAAAGCGTCTGACTTGGGCTGTGGAAAAGAAGCACTGGACAGTTGAAGAGTGGTCCAAAGTCCTCTTTTCAGACGAAAGCAAGTTTTGTATTTCATTTGGAAGTCAAGGCGCCAGAGTCTGGAGAAAGGCTGGAGAGGAGCAAAATCCAAGTTGCTTGAAATCCAGTGTGAAGTTCCCACAGTCAGCGATGGTTTGGAGCCATGCCAGCTGCTGGTGTTGGTCCACTGTGTCTCATCAAGTCCAGAGTAAATGCAGCTGTGTACCAAGAGATTTTAGAGCACGACATGCTTCCTTCTGCTGAAAAGCTCTATGGAGATGATGATTTCATTTTCCAGCATGATCTGGCACCTGCCCACAGTGCCAAAACCAGCAGTAACTGGTGTACTGACCATGGCATTACTGTCCTCCATTGGCCTGCCAATTCCCCTGACCTGAACCCCGTTGAGAATTTGTGGGGTATTGTCAAGAAGAAGCTGAAAGACACCAGACCCAACAATGCAAATGAGCTAAAGGCCGCTATTGAAGCATCCTGGGCATCCATAACACCTCAGCAATGCCACAGGCTGATTGCCTCCATGCCACGCCGCATTGATGCAGTAATTCGTGCAAAAGGATTCCCAACCAAGTACTGAGTGCATTAATGGACATTTTCAAATGTTTGATTTTGTTTTGCTGTTATAATTTAGTTTTTTTACTTGGTCTGAGGAAATATTCTAATATTTTGAGATAGGATTTTTGAGTTTTCTTAAGCTGTAAGCCATAATCAGCAATATTAAAATAATAAAAGGCTTGAAATATCTCAGTTGATTTGTAATGAATCCAGAATGTATGACGTTTTTGTTTTTTTAATTGCATTTCAGAAAATACAGAACTGTTTCACAATATTCTAATTTTCTGAGACAGTCCTGTATAGCGAGCCTTGATGGGAGTAACTGTTATTTTGCCTCCAGTGGTTTGGTTGATTTCTTCAAACAGAAATGACCTTTTCAAAACTCTAAGATCATTTTGCAAAACAGTCTGACAGTTCTGCACAGCACCAGATTAATGTAGCATTTCCTGTTTGTCACTTTTTCGGTCAAGTGTTCATTTACTTCATTAATCATATATTTAGTTTTGTAATAAACAGAGCTGGGTATGTAACGACAAGTAACGAGCGTTACAAGTAGTTAAATTACTTTTGATGGGAACGAGTAGTGTAACGGCACTACTCCTTCTAGATTGGTAGTTAAACTGGCGTTACAAATGAAACGATACGATCGTTACTTTTACAATGACTGCAAATAGAGCAACCAAAACACTGCACTCTCTCCCACTGTAAATGCCACTTTTAAAGGAACACTCCGAAGATTAGGGACCCACGCCGTTTCCCTAACCCATTGACAAAGTGAGACAAGCTCATAATACCTTTTTTCTGTCTCTGGTTCAGCGGGTTCCCAGCTGTTAGCATCGTAGTTAGCTTAGCTCGAAGCTAAGCTAGAAGTCAATCAGAGCCGGACTACGAAAGTGGACAAAATCCTCCTTCCAGTGGTCCAGGGGACGGTGTATTAGCACGTGAAGTAAATCCGAATGGTTATAAAACATTTTAAAAGACGAGACGTGTTTTCTTTTCAAATCCATTAAAATAACATTTTGATACACACAGACCTGCGCATGCGCAGCGCTCCGCAGAAGGATATAAGGGAGCACAGCTCCGCGGAGCACCATGCAGTAACGAGTAGTGAAACTTATTTACTATTTCCATGGAGTTGCACTACTTTTTCAAAAGTAACGAATAACGGGTAACTCTTTACTTTTTTGAGTAACGGACCCCAACTCTGCTAATAAATAACTGAACATGCACCTTAAAGTTCCAGTAAGATACAAATAGAACTACAAACAAACTTTCTTCTGTTGATTCTTGGTTTGTCAGCAAGTGAGCAGCGGCGTATTTGCGCAGCGTGATTCATTTGAAGTGTGGAGGAGTGGTGTGGGTCTCCTCTCTGCTCTGACTGCAGCAGGGGGCGCTGCTGAGACTGACCGCTGTGAGAGCTTTGGGACGGGGGAGGGGCTCACGCAGCACCCGCTGCTTGCTGAGGACAGCGGAGACGACCTGTCACGTCTCCAGAGCACCAGAAAAAGTTGCTAAATTTGTCGCTAGTCGCTTTTGACAAAAAAAGTCACCAAGAGGCTTTGGAAAGTCGCCAGATTTAGCGAGAAAGTCACCAAGTTGGCAACACTGTCCACCCCTGATCCCAGCAGTGTTTGAGTCTGTGTCCACGGCAGCCATGTTCTTCCTGTTCGGCAACGCACATACAGCGTCAATTTACTTCACATCCCCACGACTGCGCGGGAAATTCGGACCCGAACAGCAACAAATTCTGTGGCACACAGCCTGTATAAGGCAACAGACAGATACGCGGATTGGCCTGTTATTTCAGGTTTTTAATGCTTCACGGCCCATTAGTATTGAATAAACTGGAAATGCATGTGTAGTTTTTCACAAATCTTGCCTTAAGTCCCTTTAAAGGTGCATTAAAGAGTTTAAAACAATAAAAATATTTATTTTCCACCATGAATATGTCACAAATATTCAGTGATGTGTAGAATGTCCCTGACATATTCATTGCAAGTACCGCTAACAGTGCTAACTTGTCACTGGAATAGTTACAGTGCCGGTCCGGCAATTTGTGTTTCTTGGGGAAAATTGAGAGGATGTGACGAAATGCGTCTCCAGCTGGCCTGACTCGCTTAGCTTCCGTTTTGTCCGCCATTACTCCTCCAGATGCTTAGCGAGCAACAACTGAGCAGGATGAGGATGGATCTTCCAGAAAGTAAGAAAAGACCGGCTTCTAGCACTGCCACAGCTCCAGCACAGACCCACCAGGCAGTAGAACCTTAAAGGTTACTGCAGCGCTGCTAACAGAGCGAGGAAGGAGGCTGACCAAAAGTTACTTCAGTTGAAGCCATTCTTGTGAATCAATCACCTCTTCTGCGTACCAAGGCTGCTAATGCAGGTTTTTTTCCCCTCTTCCGTGCACGTACATGGACGCAAGCCACAGGCACCAGCGTTTCACTGAGCTGCAGTTACGCCCAAGGCCTGAAGGGGCCGCTGTTTCGCATGAAACATGCAAACTCCTTAATGCACCTTTAAACACATTTGTTTTCTGAAGTAATGCAAAAGTTATTTTACCAAGTAATTAGTTATTTTCAAAATATTATAACTCGGTTACTTTATTGAAGGAGTAACTAGTAACTATAACTACTGGGTTTGAATCTGCCAAATCCTCAGTGGTACTACTGGGCGGCTCAAATACGAGCCTCAATGTTTTATTTTGACAGGAATCATCCACCAGCTTGGGTTCTAATGGAAACACATCTCCTAAATATTCCTCCAAACCTTTATATGTATTCGGCTAATAAACGCAAACTTCTTAAAAACACTAAAAATCCATTTCTCAGAAACGTGTCATCAGTTTGGCATACTTCTCTCGCATATTTGGGAGAGGTTGCTGAACTTTCCCAGTTCTCCTCAATCTATGGCAATGATGATTTTGTTCCTGGCAGAGCAGACTTGGGATTTAAAATTTGGGCCGCCCCGGGCATCGCAAAGATGTCAGACTTATATGATGAAAACGAAACCCTTATGTCTTTTGAACAGTTGAAAGCAAAATACAATATTCCTGTAAAACATTTTTTAAATACCTGCAGCTTAGAAGTTTCATTCTTTCCTGGCAGAAAAACAATCTGACACTCCCAACTTTAACTACTCTTGAAGACTGTGCTTTGAGGGGGTTACACTCTAAAGCCCAGGTTTCAGTTCTGTATTAGATCTTTGTAAGCAAATCCAAAGAATCATCTACTCAATCTCTTCAAGCATGGAGACAGGATTTATCTGAAGGAGTAACGGAGGAAGAATGGTCTCAAGCTGGCTTATTAGCTCAGACCCAATCTCGTAATACAAATTCAAAATTGTTACAATTTAAATGGTTGAGCAGGTTAAACATTACACCTGTTAAACTACACCGATTTAACCCCTGCATACCCGATTTCTGTGTGAAATGTGGGGATCAGAAAGGCACACTTTTTCACTGCATGTGGGAGTGTCAGCATGTTTTATCTTTCTGGGGAAACGTGTGAAATCTTGTGAGTGAAATTATAGGCAGGAAAATTCCTCTATTTCCTAAAATGTGTCTGTTGAGTATTTATCCAAAAGAAGTTGTAGTTTCTAAAAAAGTGAAATCTTTGCTCAGTATATGTTTACTAGAGGCTAAAAGGTGCATCGCTTTGTCATGGAAATCAGAGACTGTACAGCTTCACAGTGGCTGAAGGGACTGACTTTCTATCTTGCTTTGGAAAAAATAAGCTGCACAGCAAAGAACAGACTTGACAAGTTTCAGGAAATATGGAGTCTTTTCTATAAATTTCTTGAGAAAAATAACATATCTGTTGATGGCTGGATGGATGACTGCTGATTTTCTTTGATTGTTTTTTCTGTTCTAAATGAGCAACTGCCTTCCATTATAGTTTCTAATGTCATTACTGTTATTTCATCCGGTTAGAAATGAGGGGCCTCTCTGTGTGTGCGCGTTTTTTTTTTTTTTGTTTGTTTGTTTTGTTTTGTTTTTGCTGTTTTGTCTGTTTTTTGTATGTTCTGTTAAAATAACAAAAAATTAATTAAAAAATGTTTGAGAAAAAAAAACACTATAACTACTGACTTTTTAAAAGTAACTTGCCCATTTGACATCCCAGTTTACAATGCAGGACTGAGCTGTGCTCGGTGTACAAGTTGAAAATGTGCTGGTTGTTGTTTTGGTGGGGTGTTGTTGTACAATGTACACACTGTTTGATGAGGATGTGGTGCTTGATTGTTCAAAAAAAAAAAAAAAGAACCTAACCCGCCCAACACTGATGAAGAGCGGACTGTTGGTCCGGACTGTCTGATTGCTCGAAAACTGTAGTATAGTGAAAATAAAAATTGGCATAGTTTGTTGAGGCTGAATTTTTTAGTCTGCTGTCCACCTGGAGTCAATGTTGATTGTGACCAGGCCATATAGCTTAGTGACTTTATTGAAGGAGTTACTGGTAACTATAACTACTTTTAAAAAGTAACCCTCCCAACACTGATGAAGAGCGGACTGTTGGTCCGGACTGCATTTGAACTGACTGTTCTTCCTTGTGGCCACCAGGGGGCGCAGCAAACCAAAGCAGCCCAGCAGTGACTGTATGAAGAGCAGCTGCTTCCAGCTGATCAGCTCCTGGACAGTTCACCTGTATGGAGCACAGCTCCTCCTTCAGGGACTGCTTCCTGGACGCTTGTCCACACTGACCACAGCAACAACCGCTGCTGGGAGCCACTGAGGCTGAGCACAGAGCTCAGCAAGTAATCACATTACTCAGAGTATTGAGTGTTTGTGGAGAGTGAGAGTTGTCAGAACACTGAGTGGATGACACATTGTGTTTGTCCTTGTCTTAATTTCTGTTTACTGGTCTAAAACTATTGTAAACTACTCTGCTACATAACTTTGTCTTCACTGTTTCAGGAGTTAGAGGAAGTTACTGACTACATTTTATACAGGTAACTTGTAACTGTACTGGATTACATTTTTAACATAACCCTCCAAACCCTGCTGAACACAGAACAGAACATCAGGGGAAACAGTAGAACCTCAGATGAATCAGGAAAAGCTCAGGGGAAAAATAGAAGCTCAGAGAAATCAATAGATCCTCACAGGAAACAGCAGAAGCTCGAAGTAAACATTCAAAACTGACAGGAAAGAGTAGGAACTCATACAAGATGATAGAAACTCAGAGGAATTGATAGAAACTCAGGAAACAGTAGAACTCAGCTCAGCTCCAGCAGTTGAGGTATTTTCATCCTCAGATCTTTGAGGTTTGAGTTTTTTTTCTGACATGATTTTGTTGGAGACCAATCAGCTGATCTCTGGTTTGAGGAACAAACTGAAGCAGCAGAGAAGCAGCAGGAAATTAATCTGCTGTTAAACCAGGAAGGAAAGATTCATTTTTTAAAGTCAGCAAAACATACCTGAGCAGGTGAGTTTCAGGATGACAGAGGAGCTCCATGATACCACACAGCTCCACAGATCAGATCCAGATTGAACACAGTCTGAGTCGATTCCCCACATAGATTGACGTGACACATCAGTTGGTTGTACAGAAACAGCAGAGCCACAGTTCAGATGTTCACAGATGAGAGCTGCTGTCTTCAGGGTGAAGCCATCATCCGCCACAGGTCTCTGTTCACCAAGAACTTTCAGCTCCGGTCTTCCTGCACAGCGACTGGCTCCTCCCACCAACCTGACCTCATCCCCTGAACCCAGAGCAGAGAGAGAAGAGAGAGAGGATGGAGTGAGAGTGAAGAGAAGAGCAGTGGAAGCTGCAGCTCCTCTTCTACCTGAGCAGGTGAGTCCAGCAGCTTTACCAGGTGAGCAGCTGCTTCTAGCTGAGCCTGAGCTTCTGCAGTCCAGCAGAGCAGACTCATGGCCTCCACACTGGAACTCTGGGCTCCACCTGGGAGTCTGCACGTCTCCATAGAGCGCCCCCTGCAGGACTGAAGGAGCCCCGCAGCCCAGCTCCCGACACACCACCTGTGCATCCTGCAGGTCCAGGTCTGCTTCACACACTGAGGACCAGGTCTGGTCAGACGGGTTAGTCTTCACCTGCAGTCTGCCTGAACAGCGACTGGATCCATTCAGCAGCCGCACCCCGTCTGAACACAGGACAGGAGGTCACTGCAGCTATAGCCTCAGACAGGAGGTCACTGCAGCTACAGCCTCAAGAAACATTGTACCTACAACCAGAAACACTGTAGCTACACTCTCACAGGACAGAAGACAGGATCACAACACAAAACATGTTTTCACAACAGTTTTTCCTGACAGTGAAACTGAAAAATCTGAGATGGAAACATTATTTTGTGTGCATGTGTATACACACACACACACACACACACACACACACACACACACACACACACACTTTCATCTGGTCCTCTTGTTGTTTTGTGTCTATTCTTTATCTCACTCCTGCTGAGTCTTTATTTAATTCTCCTTTTGATAAATGAATCTGTTTTTTAACTTGACTCCACAGAAACATGACAGCCTGTGTGTCTGAGCTGCTGGTTTATGTGAACAGATGGAAAATAAAAACCTTGACTCTTTCCTGACTGATCCATCCTGATGTCATGTTAGAAGCTTTCTGTCTGAACTCACCATGTGGAGAACATGCAGTTAATGAAACCTCCCTGGTCTTACCTGAGCAGCTGAGATGAATGAAAGAGGAAGAATCAGAGGACCAGAAGCAATTCTTCAAATCTGACAGAGGCTCTGAACATCCAGGGTCGACCATCCACACAGATCTGAATGAGGACTCAGACGTTGTATTGAAGGAAACAGCAGAGCCACAGTCCAGACGTTCACAGACTGCAGTTGAGAACTTCAGGTTCCAGCAATAGTCATTCACTGGTCTCCATTCTCCGAGGCGTTTCAGCTCCAGTCCACCTGAACAGCCAGAGCTTCCTCCCACCAACCTGAACTCACCATCAGCCTCTGAGCAAAGAGCACAAAGTCAGCAAGAACACAGATTCTCTTTCTGTCTTCATCTCTGAGGACTGTCTTTACCAGCTGGACGGTTTCTGTCTTCCAGATGGACTCCTGAGGGGAGACAGAGACAGAGTTCAGGACTCATCAGGTTTCAGTGATTCTCACTTCCCATCATGCAGCTTGAGTTCAGAGTCGACATTCCAGTGAAACATGTTTGATCTGAAGATGAGCTGAAAGTATGAAGAGTCCAGCTCAGGTCAGGAGCATCCAGACTGGGCCAGCAGAGGTCAAAGGTCGAGAATTAGATTATTTCTCAAAGCCCATCCATCCATCCATTTTCTACCGCTTATCCGGGGCCGGGTCGCGGGGGCAGCAGTCTCAGCAGGGATGCCCAGACTTCCCTGTCCCCAGACACTTCCTCCAGCTCCTCTGGGAGGATCCCGAGGCGTTCCCAGGCCAGCCGAGAGACATAGTCTCTCCAGCGTGTCCTGGGTCTTCCCCGGGGTCTCCTCCCAGTGGGACATGCCCGGAACACCTCCCTAGGGAGGCGTCCAGGAGGCATCCTAAACAGATGTCCGAGCCACCTCAGCTGGTTCCTCTCGATGTGGAGGAGTAGCGGCTCTACTCCGAGCTCCTCCCTGGTGACTGAGCTCCTCACCCTATCTCTAAGGGAGCGCCCAGCCACCCTACGGAGGAAGCTCATTTCGGCCGCTTGTATCCGGGATCTTGTCCTTTCGGTCATGACCCAAAGCTCATGACCATAGGTGAGGGTGGGAACGTAGATTGACCGGTAAATCGAGAGCTTCGCCTTTCGGCTCAGCTCCTTCTTCACCACGACGGACCGATACAACGACCGCATCACTGCAGCCGCTGCACCGATCCGCCTGTCAATCTCACGCTCCATCCGTCCCCCACTCGTGAACAAGACCCCAAGATACTTGAACTCCTCCACTTGGGCTAGGGTCTCTCCACCAACCTGGAGGGGGCAAGCCACCTTCCTCCGGTCGAGGACCATGGCCTCGGATTTGGAGGTGCTAATCCTCATCCCTGCCGCTTCACACTCGGCTGCGAACCGCCCCAGTGCATGCTGTAGGTCCGGGTTCGATGAAGCCAACAGGACAACATCATCTGCAAAAAGCAGAGATGAAATCCTGTGGTTCCCGAACCGGAACCCCTCCGGCCCCTGGCTGCACCTAGAAATTCTGTCCATGAAGATTATGAACAGAACCGGTGACAAAGGGCAGCCCTGCCGGAGTCCAACATGCACCGGGAACAGGTCCGACTTACTGCCGGCAATGCGGACCAGACTCCTACTCCGGTCATACAAAGACCGGACGGCCCTTAACAAGGGGCCCCGGACTCCGTATTCCCGGAGCACCCCCCACAAGACACCACGAGGGACACGGTCGAATGCCTTCTCCAAATCCACAAAACACATGTGGACTGGTTGGGCAAACTCCCACGAACCCTCGAGCACCCTATGGAGGGTATAGAGCTGGTCCACTGTTCCACGGCCAGGACGAAAACCGCATTGTTCCTCCTGGATCCGAGGTTCGACTATCGGTCGGATCCTCCTCTCCAGTACCCTGGAATAGACTTTCCCGGGGAGGCTGAGGAGTGTAATCCCCTATAGTTGGAGCACACCCTCCGGTCCCCCTTTTTAAACAGGGGGACCACCACCCCGGTCTGCCAATCCAGAGGCACCGTCCCCGACAGCCACGCGATGTTGCAGAGACGTGTCAACCAAGACAGTCCCTGCACATCCAGAGACTTAAGGTACTCAGGCCGAATCTCGTCCACCCCCGGTGCCTTGCCACCGAGGAGCTTGCCAACCACCTCAGTGACTTCAGCTTGGGTGATGGACGAGTCCACCTCTGAGACCTCAGCCTCTGCTTCCTCCACGGAAGACGTGGCGACGGGATTGAGGAGGTCCTCGAAGTATTCCTTCCACCGTCCAACAATATCCCCAGTTGAGGTCAGCAGCTCCCCACCTCCACTGTAAACAGTGTTGGCGGAGACCTGCTTTCCCCTCCTGAGGCGCCGGACGGTTTGCCAGAATTTCTTCGAGGCCGACCGATAGTCCTCCTCCATGGCCTCCCCGAACTCCTCCCAGACCCGAGTTTTTGCCTCCACAACTGCTCGGGCTGCAGTTCGCTTGGCCTGCCGGTACCCGTCAGCTGCTTCGGGAGTCCCATGAGCCAGCAAGGCTCGATAGGACTCCTTCTTCAGCTTGACGGCAGCCCTTACTTCCGGTGTCCACCACCGGGTTCGGGGGTTGCCGCCACGACAGGCACCGGAGACCTTACGACCACAGCTCCGAGCAGCTGCTTCGACAATGGAGGTGGAGAACATGGTCCACTCGGACTCAATGTCCCCAGCCTCCCTCGGGACATGAGAGAAGCTCTCCCGGAGGTGGGAGTTGAAAGCCATGCTGACAGAGGGTTCCGCCAGACGTTCCCAGCAGACCCTCACAACACGTTTGGGTCTGCCAAGTCTGTCCGGTTTCCTCTTCCGCCAGCGAATCCAACTCACCACCAGGTGGTGATCGGTCGACAGCTCTGCCCCTCTCTTCACCCGAGTGTCCAAAACACGCGGCCGGAGGTCAGATGACACGACAACAAAGTCGATCATCGACCTCCGACCTAGGGTGTCCTGGTGCCAAGTGCACTTATGGACACCCCTGTGCTCGAACATGGTGTTCGTTATGGACAAACTGTGACTAGCACAGAAGTCCAATAACAGAACACCACTCGGGTTCAGATCGGGGAGGCCGTGCGATCCAATCACCCCCTTCCAGGTCTCACTGTCGCTGCCCACGTGGGCGTTGGGGTTGGGGCTCGTAAGCGAGCGCCTGGTGGCCGGGTCTTTGCCCACGGGGCCCGGCCGGGCTCAGCCCGAAGGGACGACGTGGGCCTGACCTCCGGTGGGCTCACCACCCACCGAGGGAACCGTAGGGGCCGGGTGCAGTGTGGATTGGGTGGCAGCCGACGGCAGGGTGCCCGGCGACCCGATCCCCGGACACAGAGACTGGCTCTAGGGACATGGAATGTCACCTCGTTGGCGGGGAAGGAGCCCGAGCTTGTGAGGGAGGTTGAGAGGTACCGGCTAGATATAGTCGGGCTCACCTCCACACATAGCCTGGGCTCTGGAACCCAACCTCTCGAGAAGGGCTGGACTCTCCACTTCTCTATTTCTCAAAGCAAATCTAACAAAGTGAGTCTGAGCTGAAGTCTTAAAGTGTGGGACAGAAAACTCCACATTTCAGTTTGGAATTGACACCGAGGCTCCGTTTTCACCACTTGTCAAGAGGAAACTCATCGCTGTTGAAACGTTGTTGTGTAAACGGGACCAGAGAAACTCAATCTGGGAATACGTCTGAAAACCAAGATGTGGTTCAGCTCTCAGGCAGGTTTTAGAGTCGCAGCAGGTTCATTTTGCGCTGGTTTTGGGGTTTTTCTCAGGACTGGGATGGTATTGACATGACGATCAGCTGTCTGTCTCTTCTAACTGGTAAATTCCCAAAAGAGATGAAATGGCTGGAGTCATTCCACCAGTGTTGTTTTCGTTAATGATGATGACAATGAAAATATTTCGTCAACGCCCCTTTTTTCCGTGACTAAAAGGAGACGTGACGAGCTAAAAATATCTCTTTAAAGACGGAAATGTGACGAGACGTATCTGTTGTTTTCGTTAACGAGACGAGACGAAAATGTCAGTAATTTGACTTTCAAAATAAATTAAAACAAATGCGATTCCCCCAGCTTGTTCACACAGATCGGCAGCTTTACTCTGAAAATATCAGCAGTTCACGAGCTGCTTCCTGTTTGACCAGCCTGCGCTGCATGCACTGGTGTCGTGCCAAACCAGCGCACTGGAGCGCGTGGAGCTACTTTCGCCGGGGCTCGGCGGGAGGAAAAGACGCAGTGATTTATGGATGTATTTTAATCAGAATCCAGCAGAAAAGAAAACAGAATGCCTGGTAGTGGAGACGGAGGATCTGATCCAACTGTTTGACTGCTTGTTCTTACTGTGAAAGTGCAATAGGAGCTACTATTGATTAGTGAAGATTTTTTTCCCCAAGTACCTAATAAATTTTTACTTCTTCTTTTTATTTTCTTTTTTGAAAAATAATTCAGGTGTTGTCTTATTTTGAAGATACCTATTTTCACTTTTGTTTAAAATGTGTATAGAGAAAATCCAGGTAAGGAATACTTACAAAGTTTATGAAACTCAAGTTATGTTTGTCATTTCAGTTTTGAAGACTTCCACGTGTTTCAAACCATCAAGTGTACCCAAGGAATTCATTTACTTTATTTCAGTATTTTTAATGCTAGTATTTTCCTAATAACCATCTTAGTATTGGTTTTATCGCTCCTCCAAAAGAATAACAGGCAGTTACTCTTACCAGTTCAAATCAGTAACATAGAAACAGAACAGACCAGTTCAGTTTTAATAAAAGATCTCAGCCTTGATATCAGTATGGACATTATAAAAACAGCTTGAAAGTATCAGCAAAATCCTATTAGTCCTCTCATTCTGTCTGGCAGAGCTCATATAAGCACTGCATTGAGTTTGCAAAGTGTCAAACAGTCCAGTTTATTATTTGATATTCAAAGGCATCAATGTGTTCTGTTATTTTTATGCCATTTAAGTATATTTTATTATGTTTGTTTGGCTTACAATTTTCTTTGTCTTTTTCCTTTTAAGGCTTTTTTATGACTAAAACTGGACTAAAACCCGTTTGGTTTTCGTCGACTAAAACTAGACTAAAACTATTAAGTGTAAAAATGACTAAAACTAATGAGGCTTTCGTCCAAAAGACTAAGACTAAGACTAAATCAAAATAGGCTGCCAAAAACAACACTGCATTCCACTGAGCAGAACTGGAGACACCAGATCAATAAAACAGGCCCGTTTCTTTACCCCCAGTTTTCCAGAACCACAGAAAAAGTTTTCACTGGATGAATCTACTGACAAACACAAGCTGCTGTGTGGAAGTCACCATGGATCCAGATCACAGAGATCCTCATCACTGCATGAACAGAGTCCATGGAGAGAACCAGCAGCTCCACACACACAGAGAATGAAGCAGTTCCAGAGTTCACTGATCTAAAAAAAGCATTGGACTCAATAAATCATGAAATACTCATCAATAAACTGGAGTCCTGCTGTCAGGGGCGTGGCTTCACACTGGAGGAAAAGTTACTGAAGCAACAGACAACAGTTTGTCACAATGGGAGAGTTTCAGTCTTCATGCTTGGACATTGGTTGTGGTGTCCACCAGGGGTCAGTATTGGGAGAAAACTCTTTATTCCAGACATGACAGTTTTCAGATCCTGTGGAGTGAGGAGTGATCAGAGTGATTGATCCTGTGGAGTGAGGAGTGATCAGAGTGACTGATCCTGTGGAGTGAGGAGTAATCAGAGTGACTGATCCTGTGGAGTGAGGAGTGATCAGAGTGACTGATCCTGTGGAGTGAGGAGTGATCAGAGTGATTGATCCTGTGGAGTGAGGAGTGATCAGAGTGACTGATCCTGTGGAGTGAGGAGTGATCAGAGTGACTGATCCTGTGGAGTGATCAGAGTGATCAGAGTGACTGATCCTGTGGAGTGAGGAGTGATCAGAGTGACTGATCCTGTGGAGTTAGGAGTGATCGGAGTGATTGATCCTGTGGAGTGATCAGAGTGATGATCCTCTGGAGTGATCAGAGTGACTGATCCTGTGGAGTGATCAGAGTGATTGATCCTTTGGAGTGATCAGAGTGATGATACTGTGGAGCGAGGGGTGATCAGAGTGATTGATCCTGCGGAGTGATCAGAGTGACTGATCCTGTGGAGTGATCAGAGTGATTGATCCTGTGGAGTGAGGAGTGATCAGAGTGACTGATCCTGTGGAGTGAGGAGTGATCAGAGTGATTGATCCTGTGGAGTGAGGGGTGATCAGAGTGACTGATCCTGTGGAGTGAGGGGTGATCAGAGTGACTGATCCTGTGGAGTGAGGGGTGATCAGAGTGACTGATCCTGTGGAGTGAGGGGTGATCAGAGTGATTGATCCTGTGGAGTGTGGAGTGATCAGAGTGATTGATCCTGTGGAGTGAGGGGTGATCAGAGTGATTGATCCTGTGGAGTGAGGGGTGATCAGAGTGATTGATCCTGTGGAGTGTGGAGTGATCAGAGTGATTGATCCTGTGGAGTGTGGAGTGATCAGAGTGATTGATCCTGTGGAGTGAGGGGTGATCAGAGTGATTGATCCTGTGGAGTGAGGGGTGATCAGAGTGATTGATCCTGTGGAGTGAGGGGTGATCAGAGTGATTGATCCTGTGGAGTGAGGAGTGATCAGAGTGATTGATCCTGTGGAGTGAGGGGTGATCAGAGTGATTGATCCTGTGGAGTGTGGAGTGATCAGAGTGATTGATCCTGTGGAGTGAGGGGTGATCAGAGTGATTGATCCTGTGGAGTGAGGGGTGATCAGAGTGATTGATCCTGTGGAGTGAGGAGTGATCAGAGTGATTGATCCTGTGGAGTGAGGGGTGATCAGTGATTGATCCTGTGGAGTGAGGAGTGATCAGAGTGACTGATCCTGTGGTGAAAACTAGGGATGTGCGATACCACTTTTTTTCAGACCGATACCGAGTACGAGTACTTCATCTTCAGTACTCACCGATACCGATACTTGCATACCGATACTTTATATACATAAAATTTAAAATAATGCAATGATTATTTTTGAAAATGAATTTTATTTCTAACAAAAAGGCAGCCCAGCCACTATGTTTAAGTCCAAAATAATAGTCTGAAAAATAAAACAACTCTGAGTTTACACTTATTTAAAAGAAATTAAGTGCAAGATAAAACAATTTCTCTGAATTTTAAGTTTTTTTAAATGAACTGAATTACAAGACGTAAACAAACAACTCTAAGTTATACACTTTTTAAAATGAACTGATTTTAACGGTTTTTAAATGAAATTAAGTGCAAGATAAAACAGTTTTCTCTTAGTTTTACACTTTACATAATAAGGTTTTTAAATGTACTAATTCTAATGATTTTTTTTATGAACTAAAGTCAAAGACAGAACAACCCCTGAGTTTAAAGAGCTGCTGGTGTTCTCTGTGCTGCTCTCGGATCTCTGCTCTTCAGTTTCTCGGTCTTCTGCAGAGTTTGCCGTCGAGTTGCTGCCGGAGTTTTCTTTTTTCCAGCACAACAGCGTCAGACTCTCGTCCACAAGCTTCGCCCTGAGCTGTTTAAACACATTACTAGTGGTAAATGAACAATATCGCGCACCTCCTTTAGCAATTTTAGCATAACAGAGTTAGCATTCTGCAAAGCTCGGCTCGTTTTCACTTATATAAAAGAATTTCCACACCGGCGGTTCTGGTGAGACGAGCAGCCGTTCTGGATTCATCCTGTTGTCTCTGCTCTGGATGAGACTCATGGAGAATCAACCCGCTGCAGTGTAGCCCTGCGCCTGTCAGCTCCAGAGAGGAGCTTCTTCCTCTTCATGTTTGTCGGCAGCTTGCATCCCATTTGGTTGCACTACCGCCACCTGCTGGCGAGGAGGGCTTACTACGTGTGGGGTTTTCTTGCCGTGAGTATCGGCGGCTGGCATCGGTAGCCTTCACGAGTACCCGATACTTTGAAATAAGGCCAGTATCGGCCCGATACCGATACCTGGTATCGGTACTCGCACATCCCTAGTGAAAACCGAGTAGAAAACCTGAAAAAACGTGTCACTTGTTCAAAATGGAGAGTTCATTCCTCAAAAGCAGGTTTTCCTGACAGTAAAAGTGTCTTTAAATTAAGTCCTTTCAACACGACTTGTTGCAGCTAAGAAGATCAGATCAGAAAATTCTCCACACACTCCTCGTCAGTGAAAGCTGAAGTTCACCTGAGGATAGTACTTCAATTTAAAAGACATTTTCAGGAAAAACAGATTAAAAATGTCTCAAATCTGCTTGACGGATTTTGACAGCCAAAATATCCACTGAGCGTCCTGCTCTTCTCTCAGCTCCAACAACGCAGCGCTGCGCTCACCACCACGTCTCTCTGAATCCTTCAAACAGCTGCTTATCAGAGCACATCAGCCTTCACAGGGCCCAGCGCACGTTTACTCCTTCATCCTGCAGACTTCATTACCCATACTGCCCTGGGCTTCACCACAGAAGTGCGCATGCGTCATTCAAAGCGTGTGTGGAACCGGAGCTCTTAAGTTAATAAAATACAAGGAGAACTCTGCCGTGCTCTCCTGGCTCAAAGCTCCAACAAGAAGAGAAGGACGATTCTGCATCACAGCAGAGTTCATCTGGACTGATGGGACATGAGGAAACCATCATGTTATCACACAGCACAGAGCTGGAGGACAGCAGCTGAGGACTGTCCACAAGCAGTGGACACTTGTTAGAAGGAAGAGAAACTGCTGCTGTGATGAGAACAAATGACTGAATGTTGAGGAGGCTGAACTGACTGCTGAGCAGCAGGAAACAGTCCTGAGAGAAATGCTCCAAAGCCACCGAGAAAAGCTGTCATGAAGGAGGTAAAACCTGTAAAATACTGCAGTTTATCTAGTTTTCTGATGACACAGATATTTTCTGTGCAGGGAGAATTTAGAGCAGCTCTCAGAGGAAAAAGCTCACATCAAACATGCTGAATCCAAAACATCCACAAGTCTTCTTTTTTTTTTTTTTTTTTTTTATATTTTTTTGTCTGCATTCATCTCGAAGTCAAACAACACCTGCTGTCAACTTCTAAGATCACTTTGCAATTTTATTCTTTTTGCAATTTAGTGACCATCACCAGCCCTCATACCTATGATAGAGGGCAGTGTAACACCTCGTGAGGGTTGTGAAACGTTGTGAGGGTGAGGGAAAAGGGTGAGGGGGGACTGACTAGATGGAGATGATAGAGCTGAGGGTACCGATGATAGAGGACACCAACCAGTGTCTGGGCGCTGAGGGGGAACAACCGGTGTGTTCAGGTAAGTTCTATACTGCACAGTGAGTCTAAGCAGAGGCTGGAATGATCATATAGACGTGCATGTGATGTTACCCAGTCGACACCAATCCACGCCACCGGAGCCCCCGTAATGCCACGCCTCGCAACCCAGGGGGGAACCGGGAAAGGCCGCCACCCCGGAGGCCCGGAGGCGGCCCCCGAGGGAGGCAAGGAAACGGGGCGAGCCCGCCGCGCACCCCCCCCCCCCGAAACCCCTCATCCGTCCCGCCCCCGGGGCGCCAGGGGCCAACCAGGACCCACTGGGGCAGCCGGGGGCACAGGCGACACCCAATGAGCAGCAGCGACACCAGCCCGGGGGAAAACCACCCTAATGCTGGACATGTCTCTGGGGCCCAGCGCCCCCAAGAGGGCCAGGAGGGAACGCCACCATGACCCAGTCGGGGTCTCTCCAGCGCCGGGGACCAGGGACACGCCCAGATAAAATCCTGCCCCCCCGCCCCCCCCCCCCCCCCCCAAAACAAAAAAAACAAAAAAAAAAACAAAAGAACAGAGGGTGCACCCCACACACTGCGGGGGCCCAGAAGACACAGCAGGCCTGCCGCCAGGACACCCAGGCCCCCCCCCAGTCCCACCCCAGACAAGCATCCCCCACAGGGCCGACCTGCATCCGCACCACAGGTACCCGGGGCCAGCGGGCCGACCCCAACACCCCAGCCCAACCCGAAGCAAAGGGCCACCAGAGATCCCCCGTCCCCCGGAGTCCCATCCAGGCACCCCCCCCACGCCCAGGAACCCCCGCACCACCAAGGAGCAGCCCGTGAGCCAGAGTGAAGCCAGATTTGATCTAGTGGTCTGGCCAGGGAGGGGGGGCTGGTCCCCACGAGCCAAACCGTATTGGTTTGTTGTTCACCTTCCCTACCTATTAATATGTGACCCGGTTCTTAGCGAGCTACATTCTCCCTACCATGTGAGTTGTGATTAGAAAGTGCAATGTGGTGCATTAAAATTGGGCGGAGGAGTGGGGGGGGGGGCCCAGCCGAGGGCTCCAGGGCATTCTTGTCCTGAAACCTACCCAGCCAGGCAGAGCTCCCGTCCCAACCCAGGTAATGGATGAGTGAATGTGGTGCATTAAAAAAAAACAGGGGACCTTTCCCCACCTCCCCCCAGGTGTGATGCATTAAAATTGATGTGTAGCATGTAGTATGTGGATAAAGTGACTGTGTTTGTGATGTGTGAGGTGAGGCCCGTGCGGGTCCAGCCCGCCTAACCAGGACCACCGGAGGGTGGGACGCGGCAACTATCCCCCAGCAATGCGTGAGCCCAAGTGCAGAGAGCAAGAGGTCCAGGAAAGACCCCCGGGAGACAGAACAACCCCTGGCAGGACCCACAGTCCCGAAACGGACCAAGATGCTGAGCCCGGTCCACCGAACCCAGGGCCGCCCAGGCGACGTCACAGGTCGGCCAACCCGCGGAGGAGCCGCCAAGGTGAGGGACCAGGGAAACGCACCGGATGCCCCAGCAACCGACCCCCTGCGACACCGGACCCCCACCACACCAGGGGCGCACCCTGACAAAAAAAACCAAAAAAAAACAAAACACCTCCCCTCCCTCCCTCTTAACTCGCCCCAGGCTGATACCGGCACCAACCCAAAGAGAGAGCCAGACCCCCAGCCACACCCGCCAGCAGAGGAAGGCCCCCGGCCCCCGGAGGACAGAAAGACGGAGGCAAGGGAGCAGGCAGCAGAGGACGGAGGGAGCAGGAGAGGACGAGGAGAGGAGAGAGAGGCGCGGGCGGCACGCCCCGGCCCCCACCACCCCCGAGGCCCCAGGGAGGCGACAAGACCCGGCAGCCCCGCAGGCACAAGACGAGACATCCGAGAGGCCCGCCACGCAGAAGGGCGACAGATCAGGCAGCCCCAAGTTCCAGTCCTCAGCAAAGTCTCCAGTTGAGATCTTGTTCCCTGATACTGTCGTACTGGAACCACTGCCTGGAGGTTTGGAGCAGCAGCTCCACATCCTCACTGCAGAACAGAGCCGTCAGTAGGATCCATGAAGCAGCTTTCAGGACCACTAATGTCTTCCTTCTAGTGTGTGGAGCAGTGAAACTCCCCGATGGAGGAGAATTCCCAGCAGAGAGAGAAGCAGCAGAGAGCAGCAGAGTCCTACCTGAGCTCCACAGCAGCAGCAGCAGCAGCTTCAGCTCCATGTTCCAGGTCGACCACGTCTCTCTGAGAGTCTGATCAGCTCTGTCTCTGGATATGTCTCCAGGTTGCGAAACTTTTTTCACCACGTTGAGCAAGAAGTCACTTCCTGAGAAAGGGACTTGTATAATCAGATCTGATAGGAGGCTGCTGTCACGTCAGGAGGTGGTTGTGTTTCCATGACAGAATCAGAGATCTCCTCTCAGATTAAAGCAGTCTGATTTATCTCTGTGTATCTTCTGCAGGCTGAAAACTGACGTTCAAACACCCCAAAATGTTTGTTTCTTCATTCTTTCTGTTCTCAAACAGGATTTCAATCAGTAAATTCCAGTCAGGCTGGATCAATCAGTAAAACCTTTCTACAGCTGGAAGATCCAGAAGCTCCCAGCTTCATGCAGAAACACTGCAGGATGGATTT
>NW_021941373.1:1224943-1260590 GCF_902148845.1 Salarias fasciatus | reverse complement strand
GTTTGATCAAGGAGCAATATGGGTCAATCAGTGAATCGATGAACAAGGACAAATCTTACCATACAACCAATTTATGAACAAATATCATCCCACAATCTCACAAACAGAATATATTACAATTTCCAACGCAATACCAATAGAAATGCTGCAGCTCCTGAAAGGTTTCCAATTCCACCTCTTACTCAGAAAAATGATGCCAAATTATTCATCCATAACATAGACAGAACAACCAAAGTCTGCTCAAATAAATTTATCAGGAATGTAATTCAACCCTCAAATCAACTGGCAGCCAACTTTTACTGGAGTTCACTGTACGGGGAGATAAACTGGAGAGGAGCGTGGCTGTTTGGCGAGAAGCTGCTCATTCACAAAAAGGTCCACCAAAAGTCTGACTGGGTTCTAAAGCCACATAAAGTCTGAATGGACGTTCGAAACACACAAAGTCTAACTGGACGTTCAAAACCAAATTCCAAACGGCAATACTTTAAATATTTGGATGAAATTTTGATGTACGATCGCCAGAATGAAACGGGGCGGGTCCGGTAAGCAGCGGGCGAGGGCCTTTTGACGCCGCTCGCGGCTTTAATTTTTCTTACTTTTCAAAAACGGACACACACACACACACACACGCTCGCTCGCTCAGTCTTGTATTTCTATCCTTGTGGGGACCGTCCATTGGCTCCCATTCATGTCTAGCCCCTAACCCTGACCCTTACCCTAACCCTAACCCACACCACAACAAAGCCTAACCCTAAAGAAATGTTTTTGCACTTTTACTTTTTCAGTAACAACAACATGGTCAAGAAAACACTGTTTCTCCTACTTAGGACCGGAAAAAGGTCCCCACAAGGCACGTCGTTCCACGTTTTGCTATCCTTGTGGGGACATTTGGCCCCGACAAGGATAGAAATACAAGAACACACACACACACCACACACACACACACACACACACACACACACACACACAACACACACACACACTTATCCATCAATGAGGGAAATTATTAACCAAACCTCTGTTGGATTCCTCATTTGTCTATGTAAACAGTGTGGCTGTTTTTTATCTGTGCCAGCGGATCTCATTTGCACTCATAAATTTCAGAGATTTTCTAAATATTTACACATGGTTTGGTATAAACCAAAAAGTGTCAATATTTTTGTAAAATTACTAAGTTCTAGTTAACTGTATCATGCAACAAGTTTTTTCTTGAGTTGTGAACACCAGTCAGTCAGTCATGTGCAGGTTGCATTCATAAATGCATTAAATTCTGTGCAAAATAAGAAAAGTATTTCAACTGAAATTTCAGAAAAGAACATATTGCTTTAAGTATTTTGTGTTCTGTACAACTGTGAAAATTCAATAAATTGTTTGATGAAAAAAGATCCAGTCTTTTGGGTGGTCTGTATAAAATAATGCATAAAACTGTGACGTTGTTAAAATCAAATGTGTGGTAATTACAGGTGTCATGTTGATTAAAAAAAACAGGGTTGATGGTACGACCTGTTCAGCAGAGTATATATTTAAAAGATCCATATTTTTATTGAAAAAGAATAAACTGGTTTTGTGATGGGGCTTTTGGAGTTTGAGTTGATTGACTTTTGCAGAATTCATATGAGATCTGGGATATTTAGTCTGCTCTCTGCTGAGATTGACAGGAATTACTGATTGCTGTGTCAAAGAACAAGGTTTTTTGTGAATTACTGCTAAAAGTGGGTTTGAGTTTGTAGGAGCTCAGAACATTACTATTGCAACAATACATCATCAGTAGAGTAAAACTAACCTGTCTCACGACGGTCTAATCCCAGGACAGCAGGTTGGAAAGAGGTTGTGTGCTGGTGGAGCTGCAGGGACACTGATTCCCATATGATAACATATATGGCAGTAGGCAGCAGCTCTGTCTGTCCAGGGGGCACCCATCAGCACCGAACAGGTGTTTCCTTCCCCAGAAAGCATCAAAATTGTTAAAAAGTGTTATGAGACACGGTGTCAGGTGTTGAAAAGCCAAGTGTTGAAAAGTCAGCTAAAATGACAGATTCCTCTGCCAGTTGTGGGGGTGTGGCCAGAGATAAACATTTGCATGGGAGTGCTTGAGTAAATTAAAAAGGTAGATGAAATCCCATTTGAGAAGTTCAGATTGCTGTCCAGCAGGGAGTAGCAGGATTACACAAAATTTCATGAGAAATTTTATAGTTATGCAGATTCCACTTAACTAACTATGGAGCTCCACAGGGTTCTGTGAGAGGGCCCATATTTTTACATCATGCCTGCTACCTCTCGGAATATTACTCACAAATTCTACATGAAGTTTTGCCACGTAGATTATAAAACTATTAAAACTTCTTCATTCAGATCTAACAAGTTAGTATTAAACCACACATCTGAGAGAGATTTTTGACCAGGACTTGCCCCCTGACTACAAACTGAACAACTGTGTGGGATGGCTTTCTGTCACATGTGTAATGTTTCTAAATGTGATGCATCATAGATTGAGTATACACACACATAACCAGATTCAAGCTCAAAGTAATGTTTATTTAGGATGATGGCTACCAGAAAAGTACAGAGATCCAAAATATGGTAATATAACAGACAATCAAACAAACTGGGTCACACTGATAGTGGGAAAAAAATACTCTAGATAGAAAGCACAGCTGATGTTACTTGATCTTCATCAGAACTTAGAAACATGTTTCTGAATTACAAAATCCATGAGCTGTCATGTCTACATTTCAAATGCTCATTAATTATAGGCTTGACAGAAACGAATGACTTTTAGCTTTTCAAAAGATATTCTGGTATGGTAACTGATGACACATTCTTTAAGTAAGCTGAGTTTATTCTAAGAAACTGGAGTCTGAACTCTTTATTGCCCTCCACCAATATCATAAACTATGTATGAATAAATAGATAAATAATTAAAACTTCTAAGTAATGTACCTTTTTGGCATACTGTATGTGAGAAATTTCATCTGATCATTTACTTCTCTTTGATATATGTACAATGGTAGGAGGTGGACAGATGAGTAGGTTTTACTGTTTTGTTTTCAACCAGTAAAGCATTAAAAATGTATATTTAAAACAAAAGTTTGATTTGACAGTCATTGCAGGAAATGTTCAACTCTCCATGTCCAGAATGGAAATGAACCACTGATACCTTGATTGCTGACAATCAAAGGAGGCTTTGTCGTGCTGGGCATATAATAGTATTTTAAACTCATTTGTGTCCCTCTCATATAAATGCTCACTCCCAGAGCTTGCAATCTAATTCCATGGAAAAGGTCAATGATATGTGAATGTGAGAACATCACTCAACAATTTTTGACCAAAAAAGCCAATTTCAAAGGAGCTAGTTTCTGCTTGTTTCTGAGAAATAAGCAACACTGAGCCATATTGTAAATCTTCAGATCTCATATCATGTTCAGTGTCATATTGATTTTCAGTTTTTTCCCTGAAAGTCTGGACTATGCATGGGTGGCTGCTAAGTCTTTTGAGCTTTTGCATTACGTAACCAAAGTCACCGAGCTACATATCTATGTATGCATATGTGGCTTAATAAGCCATGTCAAGTTCAAATCAGTCGATGATATCTCGTTCCTCAGATGAGCCTCAATCTGTAAGAGAAAAAAGAGTAAGACACTCCATACACCTAGTTCAGACTTTATCATCTATCAAAACATCCTCATGTTACTTTCAAAATTAAACCTAAAGACGAGCACACATTAAAACTATTATCTGGTCTGTACATTGAATATGGCAGGTTTCAAAATGATTTTCTTTGATTTCTAAAAAATCTTGATAGTGATGCAGCAGGCAACTTGACGAAAAACAAATAGTTTATGAACCTGACAGATCTTCTTCTTCCTCACTGCTTGTTCTGAAATTCAGTACAAAAACTATTGAGGAATCTTCTTTCTGTCACTTATAGCCAGTTCACACCTGGTATTAAAGTGTTTGAGGTGATCAGATCATATGTGACAAGTCTCAGGCCCTGTTGACACTTGACATTAACTTGCTTCTCAGGTGAGGTATTGAGTACTGAAGACAGGTGAGAGCAGGCACCAATGCGTCTTCACTCAGATCACTTGGCGAGGTGGTCTGGCATGCAAGTACTCTTGTGTGTTTAGTGGCGTGAACTATACACGTCTTGAAATGGCTCTGGATGGTGGGGCAGCGGAAAAATACATCACACACTTTAGAGCTGGTGGTAAGTTTCTCAATTCATCGTTCTTTAATTTCAGCGAATATTCTGAATGTTTACTTACAGTGTGTTAATAAACCAGACAGGGACAGATGGTAAACTTCTCCCCAAGCAGCAGCCATTAACCGAGCTGGCTGGTTTAATTTTATCTCATTCAGAATGTCAATCAGTGATTGCCTGAATCGCTTTTAAAACCCGCCTCCCTGGAGCAAGTTTTTTTGGTGCTTCAGGCTGTTTTTCTGCTCTTTCGTTGCAAATTATTTGCAGAAATTGAAGCACATGCATTTTTAGTTTAATATCATTTAGTATTAAAATTTAGTTATATATTTGTTTTGTTTCTGAGTCATGTGGGTGGGGGCGGAGCCAAGCATCACTTCACCCACCACTTCCTCTGTGCTGGGAAGTGACACTGTATTCACATCTAAACCAGCTCGCAGGCATTGCGTCTTGGCCCCCACCTGTGCTCATATTACCCCAGATAAAAGTTAATACCAAGTATGGACAAGGTCTAATAATGATGTGGTGATGAAGTGACGGAAGGAGTTCACGGCTCTGGTGGGAAACTGAGGTTGTTCTGTTTGTTGAAACAACAGAGTCTGGGTAGGGTGATCATTAAGATGCATCTGGATTGATTCCAAGAATAGATAAAAAATTTCCAGATCACGATTTGGAGTCAGGAACAATGAAGTCAACCCACGATGAAGGCAGCTGATGTTGTTTGAACACAGAGGGATGGACACAAAAATATGTAGGAAGATGTGACTTTGCAAAGAATATTTAAACTGCCCTCTGGAAATTTTACAGGACAAGTCAGGAGACAAAGTCCCCATGGATATAAATCTCTATGTAGTCACGATTGCATGATAGCACATTAAATGTAAACTTTGATTTTTAAATGGTTCGTGTTTTTTTCCATCCAAATGATTAAATTCAGAGTAATATTTGAGGTTTCAGCTGAGAGAAGTTCTAACAATATTTGACTGTAAATGTCCATTGCTTTGTCTCTGTGTCACTTCTCAGCTCAGTTTTGAAGTTTTAAACATTATAGATCAACTGAAATAGCCCAGTGTGGACAGGGTGAAAGGGTGCATTCTGATACTTCAGGGTCACACGATTATTATTACAAGGATAATGGTTAACTTGCCTGAGTTGCACGTGTTCTTGTACCAACAGTTTTACTGGACGATCATCAGAGTCAATGTCTAAGTCAATAAGTGTTGTTTTTCTGTACTAATGTCTGCACAATCCTAAAGTCTGAATCTTGTTCTGTAAATCCTCACTGCTTCAGTATGATGAATATCGTTTGATGGTGCCATGGGGCTGTATGATCCTTTTGATTGAGAGAAAAGTGAAAGAGGTTTTTACCTGCTGCAGGAGCTGGACATGGGCTTTTGGGTCTGAAAGCGTGGCCAACGTCTGAATTGTTAACTTCACAACAACCTTCTTCTTCCCTTTTGGAGCTGCTCAGCCAAACAAACAAATGAACACAATCCAGGAACAGACAGAGGAATTTTTAACATATCTGAACCAAGTCATTATCTTTTAATTCAGTTAAACTGCACATCAACAATCAGAAAGATTTCATAGAGAATTCAAGTTTGTTTTACCTCCCTGGCAGATAAAATGACCCTGCAAGCTGCAGTCTTGATCATCCCATCTGTGGTCTGGGTGTTCCATTCCACAGTGTTCTCGCGTGTACTGATTGTCCGGAGCCCAGCTTATCCAATTCCTGAAGGAGCTGTTGCTCCCATCAGACCACATCCATGGTTCTCGGTACAAACCGATCCACGCTTCATGTCCTCTTCTCGCTGATGTCACATTTCTGTTTTCCTCTTCATTCTCAATCATGGCCAGGTCTTTGTGATTCGCTCTGCAGTACGACTGTGCATCCTCCCATGTACGGTTTTGTTCAATTAAATAGTATTGTTTGGTCGTTGATGGCTGCAAGAAATAAATGAACACGTGTTAGCTGTGAGGAAAAGGAGGTCAGTGGTATGACTAAAAATAAACATTTTGGAAAAGACTGACTTCATAAAGATGTCTTCATAGAATCTACATAAGTGTCCCTGATGTTGTAAATTGGTTTACTAATGTAATGCTACTCTGGCAAAAGCAAAAAAAAAAAAAAAAAAAAAAAATCTAACTGAAACAAATATTTTCTTACCAGTGTAACAAATGAAATATATATGTTACTGCAATATGCATCTTGCCATTGTCCAAAAATGTTAACACAGGTTTCCTTTCCAAACCAAAAATCCGTTACCAAGTTGTGGTAACCAGTTGTGCTTGTTGATCCAGTTGCCGACCATCTCCAGGAGTTTGAATCACTACTCATGGCTCCCTTCCAGGATTTGGGATCATCCCACAGCCCGATCCATGCCCATTCCTCAATGAAACTTGGTCTGTTTAACTGGTCGATGTCATCCATGCTTTCAAATGTTGCCAAGTCATTGTAAAACTTTCTGCAGTACCGCTGAGCCTCAGTCCAGTTCCTCTTGTGGTTGAAATAGTGGTACTTTTGGTGATAAATGTCGGAGCAGCTGATGAACCCAAATCCTATTAAATGCAGATACAGTTCATTTTTAGATGGGCACTTATAGCAAACCTAAAAACGAAATTCTGCTTCACAGGTGATATCAACCAACCTACATTCAAGGAGTTGCACATTTTTGCCGCTATTGCTGTGAAATAGGCTGTGAAATAGGCATTAAATTCTGTTCTAAATAGCCTTAAAAAGGTCTTAAAAAGTCTTAAATGTTGCTCGTAGGAACCTGAAGGAACCCCGCATGCAGGGACTTGGTTTTCAGGTTTGTTGAGAAGAATGTGTCATTTAGGATATACAACGTTTCAACTGAAAATTCATAGTTTAGCATTGTCATTTCAGAGAAGTGTTGGTTTTTCATAATAATAATAATAATAATAATAATAATAATAATAATAATAATACATTTTATTTATAATGCACTTTACATTTCAATGAAATCTCAAAGTGCTACAGCAGTTCAGAGTTAAAACAACAACAACAATAACAGAGTTTAAAATGCAATACAAAAATCAAAACATCAAAACAATGTCATTGAAAGACTTCTAATCGGCCTTTTGAATAAGAAGGCCTTTTTAAAGACCTCCACACTTTGTGGAGCCCTCAGGGTCTCTGGGAGGGCATTCCAGAGCCGAGGGGCAACTGCCTGAAAGGCCCTGTCTCCCATGGTGGAGAGTTTAGTCCTTGGTTGGTGAAGGCAGTAGGTGGAAGAGGAGGAGCACAGGCTTCGCGTGGTGGTGTGGATGGTGAGTAATTCGCTGAGGTAGGCAGGGCAGTTCCATGGATGCACTGATGGGTGAGGAGGCAGAATTTATTACATTCTGTATTGTATGGGTAACCAGTGAAGGGATTTGAGGACAGGAGTGATGTGATCGTATTTGCGCCTCCTCGTCAGGATCCGGGCAGCACAGTTCTGAATGTACTGGAGTGTTTGGAGGCTCTTGCCAGGGATCCGACGAGGAGGGCATTGCAGTAGTCCAGCCTGGAGGAGACAAAGGCATGGACCAACCTCTCAGCATCCGGTTTGAAGAGGGAGGGACGGTTTGGAGATGTTTTTGAGATCGAAGACAGAGACATTGCAGAGGTGGCGGATGTGGGTGTCAAATGAGAGATGAGAGTCCAATCTAATTCCTTGGTTTGTAACAGAGGTGGACAGGGGAATGTCATGATCCAAAATGGGGATGCTGTTGAGGGAGAGACTGGGTCTTATGCGGAGTGCCTATTATGATGGCTTCAGTTTTATTGCTGTTGAGTTGGGGAAAGTTGGTTGCCATCCATGCCTCAATCTCCTACAGGCAGGCTTGAAATGTAGCTGGCAGAGCTGAAGGGAGTGTGGAGTCCATTTTCATATATAACTATGTGTCAACGGACTATGTGTCATATAACTGCTTGTCAGCAGTGGAAAGAAACCTTGTGTTTATTGAATATCTGACCTTGGGGGAGCATGTAGATGGTGAACAGGGTTGGACCAAGGTTGGTTGCTTTTCTGGTGAAACCCACAAGTGTGCAGAGAACAATATGCACTAGACATTAACAATGGTGAGTACACAGACATTCATAGAGACAGACAGACAAGTTAGATCACTATTATGGGTGATTCTCATCCATGAAAGTACAAAGAAAATATGGACTGGGAGTAATGCCACTCTGGAAGCTGTCACTGCTCTTATTGTACGTATTCTGAGCATGTGCAGGTGAAAGATTTATGATGGCCACGGTGTGCATGCACAGTGGCCGAGCCTCAGAGAAATATCCCTGACTTTCACGGAGGCAGGGTCGATTGACCACGCAAGCGACCCAGGTTCTAAAAGGCTCGCCTCTGATCAGCTTCAGTGGGAAAAGGCAGACCCGGGTTGACACAGTAATTTACTTGATGACGTCGACAAAGTGTGCCTACGTTAGCACGCTTGATGTTTTTAGATAAAGCATGAGATATCTTCATCAAGATGACCCAGCATTGTCAAGATAGCGAGATCAGTGAGCTGCCCTTAATCCGTGGGAAAGATTCGTCGACTCGTCTCCATTGTTTACTTCGCTGTGCTCCGTTGCACTGATGTCATCAATGTAGGACATCATCAGCACAGGAAAACGCAACCATGCAGCTCGCCTGCAGGTGATTAGACCCGGGTCTGCAGGCAGTGGGAAAGGAGTCAATTGCCGATTGTTAGCAGGTCTGTTGAAAAAAATACGGGCCGACGTGCTAGTTTCAGAGGGAAAGGGGTATATGTGCCCAATCAGGACTTGAGCGTCAACAATTTGCTCAGCTGCACGACACCTGCAGTCAGTGCCACAGCTGCATTTCATCACTCTCTCTTCCAGTTGAGGCGGACTCTCTGGCAGGAGCTGCTTGTGGCAGGAGTCCCAGCAGTCTGATTCTCTGTTTCTGTTGTGGTCTGCAGTGCATTCTTCTGCCAATAAACCTTTTTACTCATCACCTCTTTGTGGCAGTCTCCGTGTTTAGTTACAGCTTTGGAATTAGGTTGAGGTTTGGAAGAAGATTTGTTGTAACGGTGGTTGTGTTAAAGTGCTTTACAAATAACAGTTTGCGTGCGTTAGCTTAATGATCTCCAGCTGTAAGTATCTTTTTGTTGTCGCTGCTGCAACGATGCTGTAGGGTGTAATCAACACTTCTGTCTCATAGTGAGACATTTGTGGGTTTCAATCCAGATCATAACCTGGATTACAAACACTGTCTTTAATCAGGTGTCAGATTTATGATTTATTATTTAAGAAATAAGAAAAATAAATGGTTCTCACCCAAAGGATTGACACAGCTAACACTTTGAAATCCATGTATGAGTTTACTGAAACACAAAAGAAAATTTTAACTGCGATTGACAAAAGGTTAGCTCACAACCATACAAAAGCATATTATTATTCTAGACTCCATGTTTTCATGGTTATCAGTGTTTGTGACTGAGACATAAAATGATAAATATGTTACATCTTAAACTTATTAAGAGAACAATATATTTAGCCAAACAAGTCACAAGCGTTTATCTCATTGCTATTTTTGTCAGCAAAGAATAGTTTCATCAATCAGTATATTCAATGAGTTAAAACTAATTAACTGGCTTTGGTGAATTAATTTGCAGGGGCCAAAAGCATCAGAAATTGCACTGATGCTTTCTGTATGCATTCGAAACACTTTAAAAATAAAGCAGAACATCTTATTCTTTACAAAGCAGTTATGTTGATACAAAAAAAAATCTGTACTCACAGGATGTCATCGAGATGTCAGAGTAATCAAAGATTATGTTTTACTCCTGAGTGAAAATGCTTCTTTAGCTGAGATCCACAGGTAAATGTCTATAGACTCCAGGTAAATGTCTACAGGCATTTATCAATAGACACATATCTGTAAGTAGTGCCTTTGGGTGTGGTGTTGTGGCTTTATATTTACATATTAAAATAAGAGCTTTCCAACATTGGCGTGATGGCCAGATTTGCTCTGATTAATGATAAACGTATTTCAATGACGCCACTACTTTATTGAAGGTGGGACAATTTGTTCATCTCTAGGACTCCTGGAGTGTCGACTGGAGTATTAATACTGAATACAGAATATACTCCAGAATAATTAAAAGGTCACAGGGTAGGAACCAGGTGAAGGGGCATCCAGTGGCCCTCCAGGTTGGGCAGTGGGGTTAACCCCCCCCCCAAAAAAAAAAACAAAAAAAAAAAACACAGCACTGAACTGAACTTGGTGTTTAGAGTGAACTTAGAGTTCTGCTGCGGGGAGGCAGAGGTCCACAAAATAGGGCCAGAGTGCTAATGAAAGACTTATGTTACATCAGGAATGAAGATGAAGAAGGAGGCTTAATGAGGGATGTTAACAATATGTAGCCTGATCAATCACAGTGAAACACAGTGAGCGATATTTGAGAGCGCATTGAAAGTTGAACAAAAATAAACTATCCCCAAATCCACCTAAAAACTTGAA
This sequence comes from Salarias fasciatus, assembly GCF_902148845.1. Classification (NCBI taxonomy): domain Eukaryota; kingdom Metazoa; phylum Chordata; class Actinopteri; order Blenniiformes; family Blenniidae; genus Salarias; species Salarias fasciatus. Next base: position 1,249,904 of record NW_021941373.1, on the reverse strand, counting down.
ATTTGGAATCACAAGTGAGCCTCAAGTCCTACTTTTTGAGTTGATTTTTTTGTTCTAGAAGTCTGTCATGACTCTGATTGGTAATCAACACACATTGATGCTTTCTTCCAAGTCAGAACCAGTTGGATCATTATATAGATTATTTATATTGTGTATTCATTGTGGAGATCAACAGTAATGTTGTTGTATTGTAAACAATGTCATGACAATAAAAGTGTTTGTCTTTTGGCGACTGGGAACATTATTTGCATATTCTTAGCTGTAATGCCCAAAAGCTGTAATTTAAATATGAAAATAAGAAGTGACATGAGCCAGTCTAATTTTGAATAATTTTCTTAATGGGGTCATGACCTAGAAAAATATTCAAAGACTATTGCCTTTTCAATATTTACTACTTAAAGAAACCATGCCTATGCAAGTCCTGCTCACTTCATTTATTTGGTCTTTCCAGAATGAACCAAGACAAAGCGCTTCTGTCATGTCCCACACATCAGCATCCTCTTCGGAATGCTGTGTGTCCGTTAGAGTAGCGCTTGTCTGTTCCGCATTTTTGTGCCCACATTAGCCTTCATTATATCTGTTTTTAGTCTGAAGACCCGCTGAGCTCGCCGTCCTGACCTGTCGCTTCCTGCCTTTCCAGCCACCCGTCTGCCCCAGACTGACAGCCGGTTCTGATCCTGGACTGCTTTCGAGCCTCGCCTCAGACTACCTGTGTTCTGCGACCCTCTCAATCTGCCCACCAAGACTCTCTGACTCCCGGACCTTTAATAAACCTGCTCTGATCTCCTCCATCTGTCTTCTCGTTCTGCCTGCATTTGAGCCTCCGTACCGCATCCTCACAGCTCCGACACAGAGACAATCACAGTTACATTATGATCACACTCAAATAACATGAAACAATTTGAACCACCAGAATTTACACAAAATCCACTGCAAATAAACTGTGGGACAAAGTTTCACCTGAGGCTCTTCATGAAAGAGAAACTTTCTGGCTACAGATACAACACAGAAAGGCCAGCATTTCTGCAGAAACCATCAACATCAGTGGGCTTTCTTTGTTGTTGCCCTTCTTCTGAACAGTATATTGTGAAATTGACAAGCTCTGAAAATTCAGTTTTGATATTAATTCACAGGAAAATGCAGCTGAAACATTTTAATGTTCTACTATCTCATTTCTTGTTTACGTGCAACTGATTGCTATTCGTAACATGCAAATATTTTGTTTCTTTGTACTTCTTTACTTTCAGAAACATCACATCAAGAGGATTTGTGTCAAGATTGGTATGTTTTTCTTTCTGTAAGATATTACATTTAGTGAACTCAATGTGCAGGATGGGATTGTCAGTTTGTGCATCTCAGCTCCGGCATGCCAAGTCGCCAGTGTTGGCATCAGCCAGTTTGTGGAATCCTGGAATGCCCACAGAGTGCCTGCTACTTTCATTTTGATGCTCCTTGTTTTAGTTTGTCTACATTCTTGACATTTTGAGGAAATATGAGTGATTAGGTACTGCAAATCATGACTATGATATATTGTCAAAGGCTGTTTCAGTCTTGTTTCTTGTGCCCTTTTTGTAAGCCAATGCAGGAAGAGGGATCCCCAGTGTTCTTGACCTTAGGTGGCTGTCCAGTCAAAGTTCCTGAGAATCTGCTGCCTTGTGCCTCTGTTGTAGCTGAGTGGTAGGATGCAGAGAGAAGCTCTTCCCTGACCAGGTTCTCAGGTTTTGGACTCCACATTTTCATGACAGAAGGCTGGAAGACGATTTTCTGAGGCTTTTGGTGACAACACTCCTGTGTTTGGTGGCATCACCAAGGACAACCCTACGGCCTTTCTGGATGCTCTGCAGCACTTCATCTGTGTCAGCAGTGAATGGAAGGAGGACAGAAAAATAAGTACAGCATGTGATTTAAGAAATTATTGATTTGTGATCAATTTATTCTGAGAAAGTATGTAAGTGAAATTTGTTACATAGTGCTTTTGCAGAACAACAGTCACAAAGTGCTTCACAGTAATGGAGAGTCATATAAAGATCAGAAGTACACAGGTAAGATAAAAGATCATATAAACAGTGAATAGTCCATAATACGTAAGATCAGAGATATAGGGGTGGATAAAAGGTCCCACTGTTACGGCTCGGCTCGGAGGCTCAGGGGCAGACGACACAGGATCAGATGGCGGGAGACAAAAATGATTTATTCCAGAAAAAAACAGAAAACGAGTCCAGGGGGTGAGTCGTGGACCAAGCTGGATCCGAGGCGGCTCTGGGGCAAAGTTCCAAAAGAAGAAGAGATCCGAGTCAGAAGTCAGTTTGGAGCCGGCCGAGAGGCAGGAGCGTCAGGAGGCGAGGCGTGTGGCAGGCAGAGCGGGATCCCAAACTGTGAGCAAGAGGAGAAAGAGTAAGTGCGAGTTTCACCGGAGCAGAACGAGGTGAGCACATCTGACACACTGTAGTTGGTGTTAAGATCCAGCGCCGAATTCCAGCCAGGACGCCGCTTAAATCGTAGCGGGGGAGAACAGCTGAAAACCATCCCACTGATGAGCTGGAACCACGCTCTGGCGTAAAGGTGTAATTAAAGGTGTAATTTAAATATGAAAATAAGAAGAGACATGTGCTAGCCCAACTTTAAATAATCTTTCCCATTTCTGTTCTCTGAAAAGTCCATCAGAACTGACGTTATAAAACATCAGATTGTCTTAAAGGGCACAAAACCTGTGGTGTGAAGTTGTTCACATTTCCAGAGAGGATTGTTGATCCCCCAGGAGGTCCAGATGATGCTGGACATGGGAGTGATTGAGCCTTTCAGAAGTGATCAAAACTAATCTCATAGTTTTGGGTCCTATAAAGGACTCTCCTCAATCACGGTTCTGCCCAGCCATGAGAATATTTCTGTTTTGATTCTTGATTCATAGAAATCAACTCTGATCTCGTTGTATTGTGTACAATGTAATGACAATAAAGCATTCATCCTTTGACCTCTGGGAACTCATTTGCATCTTCTTAGCTGCAAATGTATTTAAAGAAATAATTTAAATATGAAAATAAGAAGTGACTGAGTCAATCTAACTTTAAATAATGGTCTCCAACATGAGAAGAATTTTGAACATAATTAATGAAAGACTCGAGTCTAAGGATACTGCAATGTTTTCTTTGGATGCCCGTCAAGCTTTTGATAGAATTGAATGACCATTCTTATTCAGTGTTCTTCCACGGTCTCGAGTTGGAACTAATTTTCTCAAATGGTTTAAGATTTTGTACACAAATATCATTGCTAGTATTGTTACAAACAATATTTCTTGAAAATCAATTGTTTTGGAACGATCTACACGACAGGGCTGTCCCCTTTCTCTAATGCTGTTTATATTAGCCTTAGAACCACTGGTTATGTCGATTTGCATGGATACGGACTTGGCTGGCATTCAAATCGGGGATCAAGACCAAGAATTTCTCTTTATGCAGATGACATCATTCTTTTTTTGGAGTTGTCCACAAGTGTCCCACATTTACTGAAACACATTAAAATGTTTGGTAAGCTTTCTGGTTATGATAATAATGATGCAAAATCATTTTTGAATTTCAAAGAAAGACTTAATCCTGTAGATCACACTCCATTCTTAAACACAAAAGAGAGTTTCACCTATCTGGGAGTGAGGATTGCTCCTAATGTTGAGGATATGGTTTGAATGAACAGTGATTCTTTAATAGCTGAGGTGCGGCAAACACTTGACAGATGGATGACAATGCCAATTTCAATGATGGGGCGTATAAATATAGTTAAAATGAGCATTTTGCCAAAATTCCTGTATTTTTTTCAAATCTCTTCCATTACCATTTTTTTTTTTTTTTTTTTTTTTTTGGGGACTCAATGAGTCAATCCTGAACTTTATTTGGAACAATAAGAAAGCCAGATTAAGATTGAAGGGTTAATTGCATCAATGGACCCCTGACATCCCAGACACCTGTGGTAAATGCTCTCATGATAAGAGTACTCTGTTTCATTGTTGATGGATCTGTTGGTAAATTAAGAACGATTGAAAATCTGCTGTTCAAATTATGTCCACAATAGTCGGAATTGCTATTCATCTTTGTGCAATACTGTGCATTTTCGGGATTTACCTGAAAGACTGTGGTTAATGAAAGGACAGCCACCCTCACTGACTTTGGTCTCCTGCAGGCCAGGAGAGCCATTGCACTATTCTGGAGAAGGGTGGACACCAGGGGCGGACTTACCATTAGGCGAAACTAGGCAGTTGCCTGGGGCCCCAAGTTCCTGGGGGCCCCATAAAACTCCTCATACACTTACGGTTAATACAGTTATTACTTATTTGTACACATTATTTTTTTGAAATCCTGTCGCTAAAATGCCAGCAGAATGCTTATTGTATTGTGTGTCTCGGGGGTCGCCCCCTTCAGTCTCCACGACATTGGATCAGTCCATCTTACTGCACATGTGCAGAGAGGATCCAGGAAGACAGCAGCAAAACATACGAAAACAAACGGCGTGAAGACAAGAGAGAGCAGAGAAAAGAACAGAAAAGAAAAAGACGATGAAAAAAGCTACCACAGCGGTGCTGAAAAAAGAAGGAAAAAGGAGGAAAGCAGAAAGCTGCTGTCAAAATGCCCTAAAGTGACGACATACTTCACCGCGGCAGCGGCTCCAGCAGCAACCCACCACGGCCCCAATCCAAGTTGTCCCTGACCTCGCCGGCCCCAATCCAAGTCGGCCCCCGATCAACTCGGCCCCGGCCAACTCGGTCCCAAGTAACTGTTCCAATGGAACAGAGCACATTTAACGCAGCCGCACGTTGTTTTTATTTTTTTAATTCTCGTGAACGTCTGTGCATCTCTGCAATCAGCGGATGGTGCGTTCAGGAGCGTCGGAATGTTAATTACTACTGAAAAAACCGGGGTTACAATGGCTACACGAAGGATTTGTCTGAGGTGGAGAAAAAAATGCCCCTGGCAACAAGTGGCTGGGGGACACGTCCCCCCCATCCCCCCCTAAACTGACGCCTATGTGCAGATGGTTTTAATGAGACAGATGTTGCAACTGAGGCTTGACTGTTCATGGTATTTATCAAGTTCAAACTTAGTATGAATCAAAATAAAATACAATATCCAGAACAACCAGCAAGTGTAATGGCGACGTCAACACCTGTTTGGGAGGGTCAGTTGTCAACGTGTGGAGATGAGCAACTAGTGAGTATCAAAATGGCGTGTGTGTTGTCTTCTCATTTGAGAGGGCCCCATTCCTGCCTTTGCCTTGGGCCCCAAATTTGTTAAATCCGCCACTGGTGGACACACCTCCCATAAAAGTATGGATGTGGAAATGATATCTTATCTTGCACTTAAAAGACTCACATATGTGACAAGAAAAAATGTTGAGGTTTTTGAGGAAATATGGAGGCTCTTATTAGATTTTTGAAGAAGTAACTTGTGTTGTACTTGGTGAATTTTGTGTTCTTTTGGAATTCACAATTGGTATTTTTTTCCTAATTTTTTTTTCTTTAGCAATATGTGTGTTTGTTTTTGTAAAATTGTATAAAAATCCAATAAATACATTGTTAAAAAAATGTTCTCCATCACTGTTGTCATGTCCTCCGCCTCAGCCATCACGTAGGAGCAGCACTGCTCTGTTTCTCCTCCTTCCCCCTCCCTTTCTGTTCCTCAGGTGGGCGTGTGTCTTGGTGTGTGTGGGCAGGAGCGGTTGGGCCAGTGCAATCAGCTGATGAGCCTCACCTGTGGCAGAGTGGCCTGATCACCTACACCTGGTCTTCCCCCTATTTAACCTGGCGGGTGGTGCCACTCGATGCCGGACTGTCTTTTCGCCACATCTCAGCCAGCCTCTCCAGACTGCTTCCAAGACCCTCTCTGACCGCCCACCGCTCTGCTCGACGCCTTGTGGGGACCTTCCTCCCTTCTGCTGCTCCACTGCAAACTCTGAAGCTCCTCAGTTGGATTACTCCTGTTGGAGTGGAACTGCTACTCTCAAGATCTGTCAATAAACGTCATCCTAACCTGCAACCTGCCTCTGCTTGCTTTCCCGCACTTGAGCCTCAGATCCGTGCCCCGTAACAACTGTTCCCTGAAGTCTAATAGACCTGTTGTAAAACCTAAGATCACCTTATGTTAAAGATCAAAGCCTGTGGTGTAAAGCCCCCCTGACTCATGGTGGTTTCACAAGAAATTATTTTCAACTTTTACTGAATATTACAAAATTACAGCATCATTTTTTTTCTTACTTTTCAAAAAACGGACACACACACACACTTATCCATCAATGAGGGAAGTCATTCACCAAACTGTGACCTTTGTTGGATTCCTTATTTGTTTATGCATGGATAAACAGCTGCCTCCACCAGTGTGTGTGTGTGTGAATGGGTGAATGTGATAATGCAGTGTAAAGTGCTTTGGGCTCTGTCAATGCAGTGCAAAGCGCTATATAAGTGTGGTCCATTTACCATTTACCATTTATGTAAACATTGTGTGGCTCTTCTCAAGGGCGTCAGTTTGTTTTGAAAAGTGGGGGGGACAACTAGCTACTGGCAAAAAGTGACTTTGGAGCTGGTGTGTGCACGTGTGTGAGCGTGCGTGTGTGTGCGCGCACATATAAAAAGACTTACAATATATGCGTTCACTCACCAAAGCTGAGGACTCGCTTTAAAAGAAAGGCGCACCGTGGTTCTTCTTCTGGACAAACTTTTCAAGGACTTTCATTGTGTGAATGCTGAAGGCATTCACACCTTTGTTTTCCTGTTTATTTATTATTTTTCTGTATTCTTCCGCCGTTTTTTGACACTTAACTCCTCTTACAGTTTTTGTCCGATTTGAACCATTCAAGTATCAAAATGTTCAGCTTTTTAACGACATGGGTGCTATGTTCTAGCTTTTTAAAACCTTTTAAACTTTTAAAATATTTCAACTTTTGTGCAACTTTTTGCCCCATGTTAACGGATGGAGATTTTTTCAAACTTTAGAACCTTATAACTTCTTCAAATCTTCACCAATTTTAACCATTCAACTTTTAAACTATTCAACTTTTTAAACCCTTTCTTCAACCTTTTTAAACTTTTTCAACTTTGTTCAACTTTTTGAAATATTTCAACTTTTTAAAATTATTTTTAACATTGAAGTGGATGGAAAAACCCTTCAACTGACCCTTCAACTCCTTCAACTTTGAACCCTTAAAACTTTGTCATACTTTCACATAGACAAGTTATTTAACGTTTAAAACGTAGGCATTTTTGTCCTCTATTCAGGTATGTAATATCATTTCAAGATCTTTTACCAAATTTAAACTGTGAGCCTTCAAGTATGGAGAGAATTTCAGTCACTTTTGGAGTTTACAATGGGTGTGTATTGGAAAAGCTAGAGTGGGAGAATCAAATTTAGAGTGCGGGAGGCTCTGAATTTTAACCAAAAAAAAAATTCTTTTCTCGTCCGTATGGCCACATTTCTGGCTCAATCTGCATAATAACCCCTCAAAACGTAGGAATTTCTCTTGTGACTCGTAAATTGAGCCACTTTGTCTCTATCTCAAACGGTTCTCTCTCCAGAGCATTTGTTTGAGGAGAGTGCAGAATTTTCTCCCATCTGCTCCAATGCATTTTCGAGACGCCTGTATCCAAAACTTCACTCGTGTTCGCACAATCGCCGTGGCTGAATAGATGATCCTACAGACATGATTCCTGCACCATTAAATTCATGAAAGGCTTCTGAATCTGACTGTGTGAAAATCGTTTTCAATTTCACATCTCGGTCCCGAGAAATGCCATTTCTTCAACCATGCGCACTCCATTAAAAAGTGCTGATTCACTGTCATGGCTGCTGTGCAGCTGGTCCCATAGCAACAGACACACCTGTTGTGCTGCTGCTGCTTGATTAGTCTGGATTTTTCCATTAAGACTGGAGCTCTATTGATCCTCTGTTACTCTGACACTGACTCCACTGCTTCTTCAAGGTATTTCAACGTTTTTAAATTTTTTGCAGTGTTTTCAACCTTTTTCAACTTTTTTCAACCCTTTTCAACTTTTTGCAGTGTTTTCAGCCTTTTTCAACTTTTTGCAGTGTTTTTCAACCTTTTTCAACCTTTTTCGACTTTTTGCCATGTTTTAACATTTTTTCAACCTTTTTCAACTTTATTTCAGGTTTTTTCACCTTTTCTATTCAGTTTTTCTGCATTACAGTTTAGCATTTTCAGCTCAGCATTCACACTTGCAGTTTCTTCAGGAACTGCAAATTTTTTCTAGTTCATTTTGATTTTCGATTGTTAGCTTTAGCTTTAGCTTTAGCAGCGCCGAACTGTCACGTCTCCCTGTCAGTCTCTAATCAGGACCCGCCCACATCGGCAGCAGCCAATCAATAATAAATAAATAAAAATTGCTCGGTCTCATTGAACGCAGCACAGATATTTCAGATCGTCTTAAAGAATTTATAACATTTTACCTGCAGTCCTTTATGTTGACTCCTGGTGGCGCTGTGCTCCACCTGCCTCTAATGACCAGTCACCACTGCTTTTGAGTAGTGCTTGAGATAGTGACTTTAACTGACTTTATTTTGGTATGGCTGCTGAGAATTATTTCACATTGTAGGCAATTGTCATGTTTTGAAAAAAAAGCCTCTGGCCTGAAACTTTAACCCAACTATGTTGAACTTCATGCTGAAATCAGCTCCATGTCAGATACATCAGCTACATGTCAACTGGATTTACAGCTCGAGAGAACACAGAAACAAACCACTGAACTCTATCATCACTAATAGGAACAAGGTTAAAGCATTTCCAGAATAAAAGAAAAACCTCGGCTCACTGGAGGATAGCGGGAGTTACATTAGACCACAGGCTGTTACCAGAACATATGATATCTGTGACTGGATGAATTTTGACTTCAAGCCTCACCATCCATTCCCACTCAAATAGAACATTTTACTCAGAGTAAATGGAAAATTTACAAAAACAGTCAGGCAGCCACAACAGAAACACCACAATGATCAGTCTGATGACTCTTTGTCAACTTTGCCACAAAAACCTGGTGAATCAGCAGAAGATGAACAGCAACATGAAGTCTTACTGTCTTACCTTTGTTTTTGAGAGGTTGGAAACATTTATTGTCATTATTATTAGCTTTAATTATTGGAGCAAAACTCTGATGTAACCTCTTCCTCTCCTGCTCTCTGGTGTTTCATGGAAGGTTTGATTCTGCTGTGCTGCGTTCACTGCCTCCTGTACAACCTGCGTACGGCCAGTCACTCTGTTTCCTTCTCTCATTAATAAAATCTGAGGAAAGATCTGATCACAAATCAACATGTCAGAAAGAAAAAAGCAGCTGACATCAAAGGAGACAGTCTGTTAATCCACAGAATCACCATCAGACGTCCTCAGATAGCTTTAGACTGATCACGCTAATGAACCAACTCTACACACACTGACATGTCTTCGTCCTGGTAAAGATGCTCCAGAACCATTAAAGAAATATCAAAATATTAACTGAACCATCGACACAAGAACAAACACTACTGAACATCCAAGGTGTGTCAGACACAGAGAACCATCAGTCTCAGGAGGGTTTTCCATTATTTTATATGTCCAGGAGCAGAGATCAACAGAAATAAACACAGAGCTGCAGAACAGGTGACTGAAGAGGCGACGTCTGTACAAAGAAAGAATAAAATCACAGTTAGTGAGGTTATCTCCCAGGTTACAGATTACTAGTTACAACGGAAGTGCAGTGTGTATTTATCTGACCAGGAGACCCTGGTTCTTGCTGGAGGTCCCAGTGCAGACCCTGGTCCGACCCTGGTCTGGCTCTAGCTGGTGGTCCAGTGTTCTCTTGTGAAGCAGAGAGACGCCTCAGGCTCTGCGGCGTCTGAAGACGAGGCTGTGCTCCACGAAGTCCCAGGAGAGGCTCAGCAGTGTGGCTGCCTGCCATGTCCACAGAGACAAGCTGGGAGGACGGACAAGGAGGACAGATGTCATGTCTTCATTAGTGCTTCAGAACGGCAGGACAATGTTTTTGGGCACTTTTAAAAATGCAGATGTTACCTTGTAGCCTAGAACTCTGGACCTGTAGGACCTGTACGACCTCCAGTCCTCACAGCTGCAGTTCTGTTGGGGACAAAAGACAGTGTCTGAGTCTGTTTAGCTCTGTTTTCTATGTTCAATATGAAATGTCCAGCGAGCTGTGAACCAAGGGGCAGTCATCTCTAAATATTAAAAAAAAGTCTTCACTAAAGTGTGCACATTTAAACCTATCTTAAAATAACTTGTTTCCTTAATTAATTAAAGCATCTTCGATGCATTCTTCTTCATTACAGTTCAATATAAAAATATAAAATTCATCCTATTCAAATCTTTCAATAAAACTCGCATTTCTTTTTAATCAAAAGCAGCAGGTTCTACAGGGACGATCAGTATATTCCTGATGATGAACACTAGCTGAGGTTCTATCAGAATGAGTCCAAACAGTCTCAAAATGTTGCTGTTAGCATGTTGAGAGTAAAGTTCTTCAGGACATATCCACTTTTCAAAACAAACTACCGCCTCTTGCGTTTCTAACCTGGGATAATCACAGGGTTAAACGAACAACCAAGTATTCAAACTCACCACAGGTGCTGCAGAAGAAAGAGCTGCTCTGGGTCGGAGCTTCCACTGGAACAGACGCACATTTAGAGCAGCGGCACTTTTTTTTTAATCGCCGTGAGTCTCTGCTGCCACCGGATGGTGCGTTCAGGAGCGTCGGAATGTTCTAAACTACTGAAAATAACCGGGGTTACAATGGCTACACGTGAAGGATTTGTGTGTGGTGGAGAAAAAAATACCCCTGGCAAAAAGTTGGGGGGGACACGTCCCCCCCGCCCCCCCCTAAACTGACGCCGATGGCTCTTCTTCATCTGTACCAGCATCTCATTTGCACTCATAAATTTCAGAGGAGATTTTCTGAATCAGTATAAACCAAACCATGTGTAAATATTTTTTGCCAAATTAATAAGTTCTAGTTAACTTTATCATGCGAAAAGTTTTTTCTTGAGTTCTGAACACCAGAGTCAGTCAGTCATGTGCAGGTTGCATTCATAAATGCATCAAGTTGTGTGCAAAATAAGAAAACTATTTCAACTGCAATTTCAGAGAGTGTATATTTAAAAGATCCATATTTTTATTGAAAAGAATAAACTGGTTTTGTGATGAGGCTTTGGAGTTTGAGTTGATTGACTTTTGCAGAATTCATATGAGATCTGGGATTTTAATCTGCTCTCTGCTGAGATTGACAGGAATTACTGATTGCTGTGTCAAAGAACAAGGTTTTTTGTGAATTACTGCTAAAAGTGGGTTTGAGTTCGTAGGAGCTCAGACCATTACTATTGCAACAATACATCAGTAGAGTAAAACTAACCTGTCTCACGACGGTCTAATCCCAGGACAGCAGGTTGGAAAGAGGTTGTGTGCTGGTGGAGCTGCAGGGACACTGATTCCCATATGATAACATTATGGCAGTAGGCAGCAGCTCTGTCTGTCCAGGGGGCACCCATCAACACCGAACAGGTGTTTCCTTTCCCAGAAAGCATCAAAATTGTGAAAAAGTGTTATGAGACACGGTGTCAGGTGTTGAAAAGCCAAGTGTTGAAAAGTCAGCTAAAATGACAGATTCCTCTGCCAGTTGTGGGGGTGTGGCCAGAGATAAAACATTTGCATGGGAGTGCTTGAGTAAATTAAAAAGGTAGATGAAATCCCATTTGAGAAGTTCAGATTGCTGTCCAGCAGGGAGTAGCAGGATTACACAAAATTTCATGAGAAATTTATAGTTATACAGATTCCACTTAACTAACTATGGAGCTCCACAGGGTTCTGTGAGAGGGCCCATATTTTTACATGACGCCTGCTACCTCTCTGGAATATTACTCACAAATTCTACATGAAGTTTTGCCACGTAGATTATAAAACTATTAAAACTTCTTCATTCAGATCTAACAAGTTATAGTATTAAACCACAAACATCTGAGAGAGATTTTTGACCAGGACTTGCCCCCTGACTACAAACTGAACAACTGTGTGGGATGGCTTTCTGTCACATGTATAATGTTTCTAAATGTGATGCATCATAGATTGAGTATACACACATAACCAGATTCAAGCTCAAAGTAATGTTTATTTAGGATGATGGCTGCCAGAAAAGTACAGAGATCCAAAATATGGTAATATAACAGACAATCAAACATACTGGGTCACACTGATAGTGGGAAAAAAACTCTAGATAGAAAGCACAGCTGATGTTACTTGATATTCATCAGAACTTAGAAACATGTTTCTGAATTACAAAATCCATGAGCTGTCATGTCTACATTTCAAATGCTCATTAATTATAGGCTTGACAGAAACGAATGACTTTTAGCTTTTCAAAAGATATTCTGGTATGAGTAACTGATTCTTTAAGTAAGCTGAGTTTATTCTAAGAAACTGGAGTCTGAACTCTTTATTGCCCTCCACCAATATCATAAACTATGTATGAATAAATAGATAAATAATTAAAACTTCTAAGTAATGTACCTTTTTGGCATACTGTATGTGAGAAATTTCATCTGATCATTTACTTCTCTTTGATATATATGTACAATGGTAGGAGGTGGACAGATGAGTAGGTTTTACTGTTTTTGTTTTCAACCAGTAAAGCATTAAAAATGTATATTTAAAACAAAAGTTTGATTTGACAGTCATTGCAGGAAATGTTCAACTCTCCATGTCCAGAATGGAAATGAACCGCTGATACCTTGATTGCTGACAATCAAAGGAGGCTTTGTCGTGCTGGGCATATAATAGTATTTTAAACTCATTTGGTCCCTCTCATATAAATGCTCACTCCCAGAGCTTGCAATCTAATTCCATGGAAAAGGTCAATGATATGTGAATATGAGAACATCACTCAACAATTTTTGACCAAAAAGCCAATTTCAAAGAAGCTAGTTTCTGCTTGTTTCTGAGAAATAAGCAACACTGAGCCATATTGTAAATCTTCAGATCTCATATCATATTCAGTGTCATATTGATTTTCAGTTTTTTCCCTGAAAGTCCGGACTATGCATGGGTGGCTGCTAAGTCTTTTGAGCTTTTGCATTACGTAACCAAAGTCACCGAGCTACATATACTATGTATGCATATGTGGCTTAATAAGCCATGTCAAGTTCAAATCAGTTGATGATATCTCGTTCCTCATAGCGCCTCAATCTGTAAGAGAAAAAAGAGTAAGACACTCCATACACCTAGTTCAGACTTTATCATCTATCAAACATCCTCATGTTACTTTCAAAATTAAACCTAAAGACGAGCACACATTAAAACTTTTATCTGGTCTGTACATTGAATATGGCAGGTTTCAAAATTATTTTCTTTGATTTCTAAAAATACTTGACAGTGATGCAGCAGGCAACTTGACGAAAATACAAATAGTTTATGAACCTGACAGATCTTCTTCTTCCTCACTGCTTGTTCTGAAATTCAGTACAAAAACTATTGAGGAATCTTCTTTCTGTCACTTATAGCCAGTTCACACCTGGTATTAAGTGTTTGAGGTGATCAGATCATATGTGACAAGTCTCAGGCCCTGTTGACACTTGACATTAACTTGCTTCTCAGGTGAAGTATTGAGTACTGAAGACAGGTGAGAGCAGGCACCAATGTGTCTTCACTCAGATCACTTGGCGAGGTGGTCTGGCATGCAAGTGCTCTTGTGTGTTTAGTGGCGTGAACTATACACGTCTTGAAATGGTTCTGGATGGTGGGGCGGAAAAATACATCACACACTTTAGAGCTGGTTTCTCAATTCATCGTTCTTTAATTTCAGCTAATATTCTGAATGTTAACTTACAGTGTGTTAATAAACCAGACAGGGACAGATGGTAAACTTCTCCCCGACAGCAGCCATTAACCGAGCTGGCTGGTTTAATTTTATCTCATTCAGAATGTCAATCAGTGATTGCCTGAATCGATTTTAAAACCCGCCTCCCTGGAGCAAGTTTTTTTGGTGCTTCAGGCTGTTTTTCTGCTCTTTCATTGCAAATTATTTGCAGAAATTGAAGCACATGCATTTTTAGTTTAATATCATTTAGTATTAAAATTTAGTTATATATTTGTTTTGTTTCTGAGTCATGTGGGTGGGGGCGGAGCCAAGCATCACTTCACCAACCACTTCCTGTGCTGGGAAGTGACATGTATTCAGATCTAAACTGGCTCGCAAGCATTGCGTCTTGGCCCCCACCTGTGCTCATATTACCCCAGATAAAAGTTAATACCAAGTATGGACAAGGTCTAATAATGATGTGGTGATGAAGTGACGGAAGGAGTTCACGGCTCTGGTGGGAAACTGAGGTTGTTCTGTTTGTTGAAACAATAGAGTCTGGGTAGGGTGATCATTAAGATGCATTGGATTGATTCCAAGGATGGATCAAAATTTCCAGATAACGATTTGGAGTCAGGAACGAGGTCAACCCACGATGAAGGCAGCTGATGTTGGTTGAACACAGAGGGATGGACACAAAAAATGCATGAAGATGTGACTTTGCAAAGGATATTTAAACTGCCCTCTGGAAATTTTACAGGACAAGTCAGGAGACAAAGTCCCCATGTAGTCTACATCTCCATGTAGTCACGATTGCATGATAGCACATTAAATGTAAACTTTGATTTTTAATTGGTTCCTGTGTTTTCCATCCAATAATTAAGTTCGGGGTAATATTTGAGGTTTCAGCTGAGAGTTCTAACAATATTTGACTGTAAATGTCCATTGCTTTGTCTCTGTGTCACTTCTCAGCTCAGTTTTGCAGTTTTAAACATTATAGATCAACTGAAATAGCCCAGTGTGGACAGGGTGAAAGAGCACATTCTGATACTTCACGGTCACTGATTATTATTACAAGGATAATGGTTAACTTGCCTGTGTTGCTCCTGTTAATGTACCAACAGTTTTACTGGACGATCATCAATATCTAAGTCAATAAGTGTTGTTTTTCTGTACTAATGTCTGTACAATCCTAAAGTCTGAATCTTGTTCAGTAAATCCTCACTGCTTCAGTATGATGAGTATAGTTTGGTGGTGCCATGGGACTGTATGATCCTTTTGATTGAGAGAAAAGTGAAAGAGGTTTTTACCTGCTGCAGGAGCTGGACATGGGCTTTTGGATCTGAAAGCGTAGCCAACGTCTGAATTGTTAACTTCACAACAATTTCTGCTTCCCTTTTGGAGCTGCTCAGCCAAACAAACAAATGAACACAATCCAGGAACAGACACAGAGGAATTTTTAACATATCCAAAGTCATTATCCTTTAATCCAGTTAAACTACACATCAACAATCAGAAAGATTTCTTAGAGAATTCAAGTTTGTTTTACCTCCCTGGCAGATAAAATGACCCTGCACGCTGCAGTCTTGATCATCCCATCTGTGGTCTGGATGATCCGTTACACAGTGCTGACGATTGTACTGATTGTCCAGTGCCCAGCTTATCCAATTCCTGAAGAAGCTGTTGCTCCCATCAGACCACATCCATGGTCCTCGGTACAAACCGATCCACGCTTCATGTCCCCTTCTCACTGTTGTCACATTTCTGTTTTCCTCTTCATTCTCAATCATGGCCAGGTCTTTGTGATTCGCTCTGCAGTAAGACTGTGCATCCTCCCATGTGCGGTTTTGTTCAATTAAATAGTATTGTTTCTGGTCGTTGATGGCTGCAAGAAATAAATGAACACGTGTTAGCTGTGAGGCAGAGGAGATTAGTGGTATGACTAAAAGTAAACATTTTGGAAAAGATTGACTTCATAAAGATGTCTTCATAGAATCTAAATGAGTGTCCCTGATGTTGTTGTTTGATTTGTAAATTGGTTTACTAATGTAACACTACTCTGGCAGAAAAAAAATCTAACAGGAAAAAAATGTTTCCTTACCAGTGTAACAAATGAAATAATATATGACACTGCAACCTGCATCTAGCCATTGTCCAGAAATGTCTGTGAACACACAGGTTTCTCTTGCAAACCGAAAATCCGTTACCAAGTTGTGGTAACCCGTTGTGCTTGTTGATCCAGTTGCCGACCATCTCCAGGAGTTTGAATCACTACCCATGACTCCCTTCCAGGATTTGGGATCATCCCACAGTCCGATCCATGCCCATTCCTCAATGAAACTTGGTCTGTTTAACTGGTCGATGTCATCCATGCTTTCAAATGTTGCCAAGTCATTGTAAAACGTTCTGCAGTACCACTGAGCCTCAGTCCAGTTCCTCTTGTGGTTGGTATAGTGGTACTTTTGATGATAAATGTAGGATCAGCTGATGAACCCAAATCCTGTTAAATGCAGATAAAGTTCATTTTTGGATGGGCACTTACAGCAAACCTAAAAACAAAATTCTGCTTCACAAGTGTGATTTCAATCAACCAACATTCAAGGAGTTGCACATTTTTGCCGCTATGACTGTGAAATAGGTTGTGAAATGGGCATTAAATTCTGTTCTAAATAGCCTTAAAAAGGTCTTAAAAAGTCTTAAAAGGATACTTCAACATTTTGGCAAATTGGCCCATTTAGCGCAATTCCTTCGTCATTTCGAACAGCATACCTACTTTTTTTTGTGAGGGCGAGCTGTTGTTTATTCAGAGGTGAGTCGGGGAAGGGTTTCAGGACAGACACAATGGAAGTGGATGGTATTTTTGTTCCTCCTCGTCAAACTCATCAAATACACAATCCAACAACCCTAAAGACTTTGGTGGACATGTTATAATCTCCACATTCACTACGCTGTGGAACACCAACAAATAATATTGTAGCATTACGACACTGAAGCAAATACTGGGAACTACTTTTTCTTTTGAAATCACTACGCCCAGATGCCATGTTTAGTAAGTCATTCCATCTTAGCAATCTTTGATAAACAACTCAATCTCGTAATTTTACATTAATATTTCACAGCGTAGGGAATGTGCGGATTAAAACGTGTCCACCAAATTGTTTTGGGGTTGTTGGATTGTGTATTTGATGAGTTTGACGAGAGGGAACAAAATACCGTTCACTTCCATTGTGTCCGTCCTGAAAACCTTCCCCGACTCACCTCTGAATAAACAACAGCTCGCCCTCACAAAAAGTAAGTATGCTGTTCGAAATGACTAAGGAATTGCGCTAAATGGGCCAATTTGCCAAAATGTTGAAGTATCGCTTTAAATTTCACTCGTAGGAACCGTTGGAACCCTGCATGCAGGGACTTGGTTTTCAGGTTGGTTGAGAAGAATGTGTCATTTAGGATGCACAACGCTTCAACTGAAAATTCATAGTTTAGCATTGTCATTTCAGAGAAGTATTGGTTTTTCCACAATGTTGGATCATTTTGAAAATGTCTGTTTAGATGGAAGTGGCAGAAACACTGAAAATGATGTGGTTAGCATGCCAGGTCACAAGTTGGTGATGCTGGATGTTTTTCTGGTGAAACCCACAAGTGTGCAGAGAACAATATGCTCTAGACATTAACAATGGCGAGTACACAGACATTCATAGAGACAGACAGACAAGTTAGATCACTATTATGGGTGATTCTGATCGATGAAACTACCAAGAAAATATGGACTGGGAGTAATGCCACTCTGGAAGGTGTCACTGCTGTTATTGTACGTCTTCTGAGCATGTGCAGGTGAAAGATTTATGATGGCCACGGTGTACATGCACAATTAGCAGAACCTCAGAAAAATAACCCTGACTTTCAGGGAGATGCAGTAGCAGGGTCAATTGACCACGCAAGCGACCCAGGTTCTAAAAGGCTCGCCTCTGATCAGCTTCAGTGGGAAAAGGCAGACCCGGGTCAACACGGTAATTTACGTGATGACTTTGACGAAGTGTGCCTGCGTTAGCATGCTTGATGTTTTTGGACAAAGCGTGAGATATCCTTCATCAAAATGAACCAGCATTATCAAGACAGCGAGATCAGTGAGTTTTCCTTAATCCATGGGAAGGGGATTCGACGACTCGTCTCCAATGTTTACTTCGCTGTGCTCTGTTGCGCTGATGTCATCAATGTAGGACATCATCAGCACAGGAAAATGCAACCATGCAGCTCGCCTGCAGGTGATTAGACCCGGGTCTGCAAGCAGTGGGAAAGGAGTCAATTGCCGATTGTTAGCGGGTAAAAAATGGGTCGACCCGCGAGTTTCAGAGGGAAAGGGGTATAGGTGTGCCCAATCAGGAGCTGAGCGTCAACAATTTGCTCAGCTGCATGACACCTGCAGTCAGTGCCACAGCTGCATTTCATCACTCTCTCGTCCAGTTGAGGCGGACTCTCTGGCAGGAGCGGCTTGTGGCTGGAGCCCCAGCAGTCCGATTCTCTGTTTCTGTTGTGGTCTGTAGTGCATTCTTCTGCCAATAAACCTTTTTACTTATCATCACTTTGTGGCAGTCTCCGTGTTTAGTTACAAGCTTCGGAATCTGAGCTTTGGAAGAAGCTTTGTTGCAACGGTGGTTGTTTTAAAGTGCTTTACAAATAACGTGTGTGTGTGTGTGTGTGTGTGTGTGTGTGTGTGTGTGTGTGTGCGCTAGCTTTTTGATCTCCAACTGTAAGTATGTTTTTGTTGTCGCTGCTGCAACGATGCTGTAGGGTGTAATCAACACTTCTGTCTCATAGACATTTGTGGGTTCCAACCCAGATCATAACCTGGATTAAAAACATAGTCTTTAATCAGGTGTCAGATTTATGCTCTATTATTTAAGAAACAAGAAAAAAATGGCTCTCACCCAAAAGGATTGACACAGCTAACACTTTGAGATCCATGTATGAGTTTACTGAAACACAAAAGAACATTTAACTGCAAGTATCCATTGACAAAAGGTTAGCTCACAACCATACAAAAGCATATTATTATTCTAGACTCCGTGTTTTCATGATTATCAGTGTTTGTGACTGAGACATAAAATAATAACATATGTTATGTCAAAAACTTATTAAGAGAACAATAATATATTTAGCCAAACAAGTCACAAGCTTTAATCTCGTTTCTATTTTTGTCAGCAAAGAATAGTTTAATCAATCAGTATATTCAAAGAGGTAAACTAATTAATTGACTTTAGTGAATTATTTTCCAGTTGCCAAGAGCATCAGAAATTGCACTGATGCTTTCTGTATGTATTCGAAATACTTCAAAAATAAAGCAAACATCTTATTCTTTCCAAAGCAGTTATGTTGATTTAAAAAGCAAATGTACTCACAGGATGTCATCCAGATGTCAGAGTAATCAGAGATTATGTTTTACTATTGAGTGAAAAAATGCTTCGTTAGCTGAGATCCACAGGTAAATGTCTGTAGACTCCAGGTAAATGTCTACAGGCATTTATCGATTGACAAATATCTATACGTCGTGCCTTTGGGTGTGTGTTGAGGCTTATATTTACATATTCAAATTACAGCTTTTACAAACGTTGGCGTGATGGGGATCAGTTTTCCTCTGTTTAATGATCAGATCTTTATTGTGGTCAGGATAATTTCTTCATCTCGAGGACCCCTGGAGTGTCGACTGGAATATTAATACTCCTGGTAGAGCCAGGAATACTGAACACACAGGGTAGAGGCCAGCTGAAGGGTGATCCAGTGGCCCTCCAGGTTGGGGATTGGGCAGTGTGGCTACTACTCCCCCCCCCCCCCCCCCCCCCCCCCGCAAAAAAAAACAAAAAAAACACAGCATTGAACTGAACTGTGTTTTCCGCTTCCGCTGAGTTCGGCTGTGGGGAAGCAGAGGTCCACAACATAGGGCTGGAGTGCTAATGAAAGACATTCCATTAGGAATGAAGAGGAAAAAGTCAGAAGGCTTAATGAGGGATGTTAGCAATTAGTATCCAGATCGATCACAGTGAAACATAGTGAGCGATATTTGAGAGCGCATTGAGCATTGTAGGTTGAACAAAAATTAAACATATCCCAAATCCATCTAGGAACCTGAAATGTGGAATCCCAAATGAGCCTCAAGTCCTACTTTTTGAGTTGCTTTTTCTTTTCTAGAAGTCTGTCATGACTGATTGGTGATCAACACACTGATAGATTGATGCTTTCTTCCACGTCAGAACCAGTTGGATCATTATATAGATTATTTATATTGTGTATTCATTGTGGAGATCAACAGTAATCTTGTTGTATTGTGAACAATGTCATGACAATAAATGTTTGTCTTTTGGCTACTGGGAACAGATTTGCATATTCTGTAATGCCCAAAAGCTGTAATTTAAATATGAAATAAGAAGTGACATGAGCCAGTCTAATTTTGAATAATTTTCTTCATGGGGTCATGACCTAGAATAATATTCAAAGACCATTTGCCTTTTCAATATTTACTACTTAAAGAAACCATGCTTATGCAAGTCCTGCTCACTTCATTTATTTGGTCTTTCCAGAATGAACTAAGACAAAGCGCCCCTGTCACGTTCCGCACATCAGCATCCTCTTAGGAATGCTGTGCGGCTGCTTGTTTTGTCTTTCAGGTAGGCGGTGCTGGGAAGGCTGTTTTCAGAAGTGTGGGACCGGCTCATCACTGGGATGGGTTTCAGCTGTTTTTCTTCGTGGCCACTATATGACTGGTGTCCTGGCTGGATGTCGGCCCTGGATTGTCCCTGGATTGTCCAGAGTAGCATTTGTACTTTCAGCATTTTTGTGCCCACATTAACCTTCACTATCTCTGTTCTTAGTCTGGAGACCCTGAGCTCACCGTCCCGACCTGCCGCTTCCTGCCTTTCCAGCCGCCTGCCTGTCCCAGACTGACATCCGGTTCTGATCCTGGACTGCTTCCGAGCCTCGCCTCAACTACCTCTGTTCTGCGACCCTCTGGATCTGCTCACCAAGACTCTCTGACTCCCGGATCTTTAATAAACCTTCAATGATCTCTTCGATCTGTCTTCTCGTACTGTTTGCATTTGAGCCTCAGTCATAGGTGAAAGTAAGCCGGAACGCACCGGAACGCCGTGCCGGTAAGAAATATACTGGCCTCTTCTACAGGAACGCCCCGGAACGCCTCTGAAAAGCAACTTTCCCTCATGCATACAAAGCGAGCCCTTTTTTTTTCCAAGCAAATTTTACCGAAATAAGTGTAAAATTGATGAATACATAAAACTCATCTCCGACTACATCTTCTGTGACGTGTTGAACAAGGTTATGCACCTGATGAGCACTGGAGTACTCGCTTACCGTGACAGGTTGCAGCTTGTAGCGGCAGTCACTCGCTGTAGCGTAACGTTAATCCAATTCCACTGTTGTGTGTTTTTTGCAGACAACAGGGTAGTCATTTTTGCAAAATAAAAAAACATAAATCCACAAGTAATAAATTGTGAGGGTTCACGCGTCGTCTCTCTGTCATGCGACGCATCATCACTCCTTCCGCAAACAAGCACACGTGGAAGTGAGGTAAACTCAATGCGTTCTTTCATTGGATGGCTGGTTGCCTTGGTAATGTAAGGACACTCCCCCCCGTCCCCATCTCAGAGACAGCCAGGACAGGTCAAAATGCAAAGAAAAAAAATGTAACTAAAAACAACATATATATATATATATATATTATATATATATATATATATATATATATATATTGTTGCAGCGGCAGGCGTCGCTGGGGCCGCCATACTGTTTGGTGCCGCAAAGCATCATGGGAGGGGATTGTTTGGGCCGTTTCAAGATGTATTTTGTGTTAAAATTTGTTAAAATGTAATGTACTTCTTTGTTTGTTGTAGGTGTGTTAAGTTATGTTTTTCTATGTGTTGATGCAGTTTTCCGGTCTTTTTATGTTAAGTTTCATTTATGTTATGTTGGACCAACAGTGAGAAGAGTCGGTGTGAGAGTGACGTGGCCTCTGTGCAGACATTGTTTGGTGTGAGTAACATGCTCCCAGTATATAGTTGTTGTTACAACACAAAAGTGTTGAGCAACAGGGTAGCAGTCCTCGTCAATTGTTGCCTCCATCATGAAGAGGCCGCCATCACAATATGTATTATATTTACACATTCAAATAAAATTAAAGTAGTTCAAAAAAAATTATGCTTTCAAGGATGTCAAAAAAGCAGGCTTGATCAATATCTGTTATGTACGACGCTCGCACGCTTTGCGCGCAAACTAAAACATTTTTTTGAGTTGCACAGTTCCTGCAAGAATCTTATCTTACTTTCACCCCTGGCCTCAGTACCGCATCCTAACAGCTCCGACACAGAGACAATCAAAGTTCATTATGATCACGCTCAAATACATGAAACAATTTGAACCACCAGAATTTACACAAAATTCACTGCAAAATAAACTGTGGGACAAAGTTTCACCTGAGGCTCTTCATGAAAGAGAAACTTTCTGGCTACAGATACAACACAGAAAGGTCAGCATTTCTGCAGAAAGCATCAACATCAGTGGGTTTTCTTTGTTGCTGCCCTCTTCTGAACAGTATATTGTGAAATTGACAAGCTCTGATAACTCAGTTTTGATATTAATTCACAGGAAGAATGCAGCTGAAACATTTTAATGTTCTACTATCTCATTTCTTGTTTACGTGCAACTGATTGCTATTCGTAACATGCAAATATTTTGTTTCTTTGAACTTCTTACTTTCAGGAACATCACATCAAGAGCATTTGTGTCAAGATTGGTATGTTTTTCTTTCTGTAAGACATTACATTTGGTGAACTATAAAACAAAGGTCAACCTTGACCTATCTGCAGGTCAAAACATCCTCAATGTGCAGGATGGGATTGTCAGTTTCTGCATCTCAGCTCCGGCATGCCAAGTCGCCAATGTTGGCATCAGCCAGTTTGTGGAATCCTGGAATGCCCACAGAGTGCCTGCTACTGTCATTTATGCTCCTTGTTTTAGTTTGTCTACATTCTTGACAGTTTGAGGAAAATATGAGTGATTAGTTACTGCAAATCATGACTATGATATATTGCTAATAGGTTGCTTCAGTTGCTCGTGTGTGACTCTTTTCTGTCACTAGCCTTTTTTTTAAACCAAGCAGAAAGAGGGATCCCCACTGTTCTCGGTCTTAGACGGCTGTCCAGTCAAAGTTCCTGACAATCTGGTGACAACACGCCTGTGTTTGGTGGCATCATCAATGACAACCCGGCAGCCTTTCTGGATGCTCTGCACAACGGGAATAAATTGAAAGACATTGAAGGTTGGTTCTAAAGCTGGGGTAGGCGATGTTGTCAAAAAGCACTTTTTGTCATACTGAGTGAAATGCTCCTTGCCCCCTGGGAGAGTTAATACATTATGTGTACGGAAAAAGGTGCAGAAAAAATCTGACAACTGTAGTGGCCAAAGGACAGTAAAAACTCCGACCAATCATAAGGCGCGGACCGCTCTTAAGAAACCAATCAGATGCCGTGCTCCGCTGTCTGAACAGCCCCGTCTCTCCGCTCCGTCTGTGTGTGTGTGTGTGTGTGTGTGTGTGTGTGTGTGTGGTGTGTGTGTGTTGAGCGTTCTCGTATTTCTATCCTTGTTGGGGCCAAATGTCCCACAAGGATAGCAAAACGTGGAACGACGTGCCTTGTGGGGACCTTTTTCCGGTCCTAAGTAGGAGAAACAGTGTTTTCTGACCATGTTGTTGTTACTGAAAAAAGTAAAGTGCAAAAACATTTCTTTAGGGTTAGGCTTTGTTGGTGTGGGTTAGGGTTAGGGTAAGGGTCAGGGTTAGGGGCTAGACATGAATGGGAGTCAATGGACGGTCCCCACGAGGATAGAATACGAGACTGTGCGTGTGGTGTGTGTGTGTGTGGTGTGTGGTGTGTGTGTGTGTGTGTGTGTGTGTGTGTGTGTGTGTGTGTGTGTGAGCGCACGCCGCAGATCGGCTCACAAGACCGCCTCTCGGTAATTACGTCGTGCAACAAAGTATCATAGTATCAGTGTGCAAAGCGCTGGTAAATTTACGTTTATGTGCTATGAGAAACAGTGAACCCCGGACATTTCTTTGAATTTAAAAAACCCGCCTGGATGCCCCGGACAAGACGTAAAAAGTGGACATGTCCGGGTAAAAGAGGACGTTGAGATGCGCTGTCACGTTCGTGGGGGTGTGGTGTTGGCCAAGCACTGATTGGAGTAGGAGGAGCTTAGGGGGAGGGCTTGAGGTGTGCGACTTTCAAATCTTGCAGACTCTTCAACATCGTCTACCCAAGTTTTAACAGGGAACTTAAATAAAGTTGGGGGGAATATATTGTAGCATAGTCTTGGTTAAAACCCCATTTAATGCAAGTACATCCTCAATCACATGCACACAGCACACTGCTTGCTACAGGGCTATTGAGGCCATGCCCTCTACATGCACTGTGCATTCCTCCTCACATGCACAGGTGATTTCTTGAAGCCTGTTGAGCTCAAAGCACAAAACTATGAAGCCACACATTTGAGCCCGCAGACTATATAAAGTCAAGTAAGTTTTGATAATATCATGGGGTCAATATATTTACCCAAGCCCTGTTAAACTTGAAAATATTAAATAAAAATGTATTAATAGAGTTGCAGTAGCTAACTAGCTGGTAAGTTAGGTGCTAAATGAAAGCTATTTTTCATTTCATTGACCATTTAAGAGGCTAGATAATTGCGGTGGGAACTACCAAATTTGATGCTGTTTCTTCTGCAGATTGGGTGGGGGAGGGGTGAGTGTTTACTCAACATTCATGTTTTGGTTGTTCATTAAAGTAATTGTTCATACAAGAATAAAAACTAAGTTCCACTGGAATAAATCTGTTGAAATGTCATGTTTTTGTATTATTATTATGCATGGATGTCTGCTTACGACAAAAAATATTTACATTTATGTTTGGATATGATACAGTTTGTTTAAATTACCCCCCAATTTCCAGTTAATTCCCATAAATTCCCAATAATTCCCATAAATTCCTATAATTCCCATAATTCCCATGGAAAGTTTCTAATTTGGAATATTTCCAAAATTCCCCAGCTACTTCCCACGGAAAGTTTCTGGAAATTTACCGGAAA